>NC_066886.1:5632365-5936707 GCF_022985175.1 Labeo rohita | reverse complement strand
GTTTCTCTGGCCTTATCGGACATCTGCACTCTAGAGGGAAACTGCACAGGACCCCACAGGCTGTCCATACAGCTGCCTGCCAGTAAAATACATTATCAGATCAGTAACCAGATCTGTAAGTTGAGTGCGATAACACACAGTTTTGTTTCTTAAAATAATATCAAAATGTAATTGATCACACAGGTAAATCTCAGGCGTTCATTTATGTAAGACGCAAGAACATTGTGAAACAGAAGCAGGTTCATACAAATGCTGAAAAACAGTGTAGATCAATTCTGACTCAGAAATTGCTAGTGAATTTAACAAATAATTACAAAGAGCATGACATTTTGTAGTAGAAAAAACTGAAATAGTATTTTCTTATTTTCTTTTTTGGAAATCCTCCAATAATCTGTTTATTTACAACTTATTATTTACAACAGTATTTTTATACAGTGAACTGTGCTGTTAGATGTGTTCATTAATTAATATTAAATGTTATTTTATCCCTTTATTTGAATCAAATTTAAATTTAAATTGCGTTTTTAATTTATGTATTTTAATAAAATATTTTTATTTATTTATTGTGCATTTAAACAATTTATCTATGTATATATTTATATATTTATAAGCGTTTTTATAGTGTATGCTTGAATGCAAATGACTGCGTGGGGTTGTGCATGCTGAATGCATGTGTGTGTGTGTTCCACATTCCTCACATGAATCGGTTGGACTTGTAGCTGTATCCTGTGAGAGGCTCTAATGACGGTAGTTTGTAATTGTGCTTAGTGGAGTGGGGAGAACTGTTCAGCGATAAACTGTCTGTCCCTGGTTAAGTAAACTCAACAGGTCAGGGGGGAATTGTTTTAGAGATGACCCTTTCTATTCTGTCTGAACAGAAAATGCCATTAAAGACTGAAATAGTTGTGCATGTCTGTCTATGTGTGCATGTAAATATATGTGTAAGTATGCATTCGTGTAGCTATGTGGCTCGTGTCCCATTTAGTATTTTTACAACCCCAGTACAGCCAGATTTTATAGTGACTGACAGTCAGCCAAATGACTTCTGCTGAGCTTTAGACCCTCAGGTCTGCATTTAGCCAAATAATTAATGGAATTTGTCAAATTAATGAGATTTGTCTATATTTACTGCAAATTATGGTGGAAAATATCCACTATCCTTTGATTATTTCTTGCTGTCTATAATTACACTGTCAAATCTTGCTAAACCCTTTGTTTTTGTGATTTTGCCCTGTCTACACTTCATTTGATGAATGTATTTGAAATTGTTGGCACATGTTCAAATAGTATTGTTTTAAAGCAGTGGTGGTCCATGCATTTTAAAGGAATAATTTAGCCAAAATGAAAATTGGCTGAAAACTTAATCACCCTCAGGCCATCTGAGATGTAGATGAGTTTGTTTCTTCATCAAAATAGATATGGAGAAATTTAGCATTGCATCACTTGCTCAACAATGGGTCCTCTGCAGTCAGGCTTGAATGAAATTCTGCAAACTCATTGGAAATAATCAACAAAACAGAAAAATTACCTATTATTTGAAGTGAAAATTAGGTCTATTTTTTATTACATTTGACATGGTCATGCAAGCATCTCTCACTCTGTTACTGGGATCAGTAAGATTTTTAATGTTTTTTTAATGTCTTTTCTGCTCATAAAGGCTGATTATTTGATTAAAAATACAGAAAAAACACTAATATAATGAAATATTATTGCAATTTAAAATAGTGGTTTTCTATTTTAATATACTTTAAAATAGAATTTATTCTTGCAATTCAAAGCTGAATTCTTCAGTGTCACATGATCCTTCAGAAATCATTCTAATATGCTGATTAAGAACTTTTTTCATGATTTTTTGATAAATAAAACATTAAAAAGTACAGCATTAGTTTAAAATGGAAATCATTTGTAACATACACACTACCGTTTAAAGTTTGGGGTAGGCACATTTTTTCTTTTCTTTCTTTCTTTGAAAGAAATTAATACTTTTATTCAGCAAGGATGTTTTAAATTGATAAAAAGTGATAGTAAAGACTTATATTGTTAGAAAAGATTTCTATATTAAATAAATGTTGTACTTTTAAACTTTTCATTCATCAAAGAATCCTGAAAAAAGCATCCTAGATTCCAAAAAAAATATTAATGAGCATAAAAGATTTCTTCAAAAAACATTAAAAATCATTCTGATCTCAAACTTTTGAGCAGCAGTGTATGTGATTGCATTTGCATTGCATTCTACATGTAATAAATCAATAATAAAATCTAGAGAAATCTGGAAATGGACAGAATCAGGAGTAGAAAGCAAATAGAAAACAATAGAGAACACTATTTGGCATGAAAATAAAAAATGAGAAAGTCAGGAAAAAATGTATGTACTAGTTATTTTGAGACCCGTTACGCCTGTTAAATCAATTATATCTTAAAATATAAATGGGTAGATTGGACTAGACTTTAGCCACTGTGCTGAAAAGATACAAAACATCAGTACTATTTCCAGATGACATTTCTAAACATTTTAACATCCCTGCATAAACTTTGGATTTTATGAATTGGTCTAATCCTAGCAGCACCGTAAAAATAAATTCCATTCATCATATGTCTGCTTTGCTCCAGGAACCATTCACAGGATGCAGTCATTTGAAAAGCAAACTTTAATGGAAAAACAATTATGAACAATTCAAAGTCATTAGCGGCGTGGGAGCAGAGTGGATGTGTGTGTGTTTGTGTGTTTGCGCGTCTCCAAGGAGGTCATTACTGCAAGGCTGGTTTAGTAAAGGTGTGTTTTACACTCTCAGTGCCATGCGTTTGGAGGACTGGCTGATTACAGGCACAGAAGGTGCGGTGTGTGTCAGGCCTACTGACTGCTGCCATACATAAAACACTTTTCAACATCAATTAGGAAATAATATATCCATTGTGATGTGCGCAGCAAAAAATAAAACAGTTAAGAAGTGGCTCAATAATGCCATTTCCAGGCAAATACAATGAAAGGGTTTCTAGCACTATGTGTTTAAAGATCCTGTGGTTTAAATTGGTGCCACATTTAGTCTTGTTAAAGTCACAGTGCAGGTATTGCACTGCTCTGGCACAAACACAGTCTTGTTACCAACCTCATTACAGAAAGACACTGCAACCATTAAAGTTTCCTTTACACATGCAGGGCTCTAATCACCACATTTACAGCTTTCACATTTCACATCTCTCTTGCTAAGTTCATTGTATGTGCTGTTAATAGTCACTGACAAGTGTAAAGAGGCATCATTTTTTCTTTTTTGCTCCTTGCAAGAGCTACATAAAATGCTTATATGATTCCCAGAAGACAAAATAAGTACAATTTACCCTGATCATTCCAGGATTTTTCTCCATATAGTGGACTGCAATGGAAACCAACAGGTCGAAATTGCAGTTTCAATGCAGCTCAAAGAGCTCTACATGATCCCAGCAGAGGAATAAGGGTATTATCTAACAAAACTATCTTTTTAACCACAAACGCTCATCTTGCACTAGCTCTGCGATGTCTATGACTTCACGCATTACGTAATCATGTTGGAAAGGTCATGCAAGATAAGTTCTTGGTCTGTGTACTTTGGTTCAAAAAGGTAGGAAGAAAAACATATTTTCTCCTCCAACTTCAAAATCCGACATCGTTTTTTGGGGGAGTTTTGTAAAGAGCGTTTAACTTTTTTTGCACATTTGCTTTGTAAACACCGGGTCGGTACTTCCACCTACATCACATGTGACCTTTCCAACGTGACTACATAATCAGTGAAGTCTAGCTAGTGCAAGACAACCATTCGTGGTTAAAAAGTATATAATTTTTTTTTTTTTAGAAAATAACTGAATATTTCGCTAGATAAGACCCTTATTCCTCGGCTGAGATCGTGTGGAGCCCTTTGAAGCTGCATTGAAATTGCAATTTGGACATTCAACCTGTTGATCCCCATTGAAGTCCACTATGTGAAGAAAAATTCTGAAATGTTTGCCTCAAAAAGGCGTGAACATCTTGGATGATATAAGGGTGAGTAAATTATCAGGAATTTTTTATTTTGGAAGTGAACTAATCCATTAATGCATCATGTTGCTATCTTGAACATCAGTGTTTTCACCTTTTGTAATAGTTCTGGATGAATAGCTCAGTTATCCTCAGTGTGAAAAGATGGATCTCATAATCATACTGTCATTGCTGTAAAGAGGTCAAATATGCAGAAGATGATGGAAAACCAAAGAATGTGCAGGACCTGGAAAATTTTTCTGAAAAACAGCAGACAGCTGTCCTGCTCAGGGCAAACAAAAACTCATGAACTACTAACAATCATGGATCATCCAGGTAACAAACCATAGTATTAAGATTCAAGGGTATGTAAACTTTAACATATAAAGTTATTATTTTGTTTTGTGATGCATATGTAAACATCTGTTATGTGAAATAGCTTATTCAGGACAGTACTACATAAAAAAATATCATAAGGTTTTCATGATCCCTCTCATTTTGTTAAAAAATTATTACAGGGTTAGTTCACCCAAAAATGAAAAATCTGTCATTAATTACTCACTCTCATGTCGTTCCAAACCCCTAAGACCTTCGTTCATCTTCAGAGAACAAATTAAGATATTTTTGATGAACTCCAAGAGCTTTCTGACCCTGCGTAGACAGCAACTACCACGTTCAAGACCTAGAAAGAAATTGTTAAATAAAGTCGTCATTTTTAATTCTTTTGCACATAAAAAGTATTCTCATAGCTTCATAAAATTATGGTTGAACCACTGATGTCACATGGACTATTTTAACGATGTCCTTACTACCTTTCTGGACCTTGAACGTAGGAGTACCACTTTTGTCTATGCAGGGTCAGAAAGCTCTCGGATTTCATCAAAAATATCTTAATTTGTGTTCTGAAGATGTATAAAGGTCTCAAAGGTTTTCAACAACATGAGGGTGAGTAATTAATGACAGAATTTTTGGGTGAACTATCCCTTTAATAGTTTGCATATTCTGCTAAGGATTACGTAAAAATAAAGTGCAGACAATATGCCGTAATTGCTTATATGTGACTGTGGACCACAAAACCAGTCATAATGGTCAGTTTTTTAAAATTGAGATTTATTAATCATCTGAAAGCTGAATAAATAAGCTTTCCATTAATGTACGGCTTGTTAGGATATGACAATATTTGGTCGCGATGCAACTATTTAAAATCTGGAATCTGAGGGGTGCAAAAAATCAAAATATTTAGAAAATCACCTTTAAAGTTGTCCAAATAAAGTTCTTAGCAATGCATACTACTATTTATGGGACATAAACTTTACTTAACATTCTAATGATTTTTGGCATAAAAGAAAAATCAATAATTTTGACCGATATAATGTATTGTTGGCTATTGCTACAAATATACCCATGCAACTTATGACTGGTTTTGTGGTCCAAGGTCACATATACATCTGCCAATGAACATGTGAGTGTGATTTGGATTGGTTTTATTAAAATGCCTGTAGTTGCCTAATGACACATTCTATGTGAAACCTGATATCCACTTATCATTAATGGACTGTTTTTTCTGTTTGAACTCTCTTTTTCATATCCAGGTTTACACCCTCTGCACCGAGCTGTCACCTCTCTGACCCTCTGTTATTGATGCCATAGCTGGCAGGAAAACTTATAAATCGCTTAAGTGCCTATGTGTGTGTCACACATTTGAGGAAAGTATATGAAAGATCTAAAACACTCCGGCCTCATTAGAAATAAGGAAAGTTATTAACGCCGCACACCCACAGCACCCTGGGAGTAAAGGGCCACACGGTCATATGACTTACTGACACCAATAACAACACCAGCAGTCCCACAGTAAATCTCCACAAACTAATCAGACCAGTAGTCCTAACCAGCCCACATACAATGCCTCTCTTGTGGCACCAGTCATAATTTAAACCTTTTTTTAATTAAAAACCATTAAAATTCCACATGCCATTAAGTAGAAAGAACACATTCATTGTTGATTTTGAATTGATTTAAATGTTTATTTGTTTACAAGACAGACAGACAGACAGATAGACAGATAGATAGATATATAGATAGATAGACCTTAATCAATACTTTTTCTATCCATTTCTGCCCTCTTTTGGACCATCTCATTGACCACATCACACACACTTCCTGTCCTGCTGTTTTCAAGTTGTATCCTCAAGGCTCTTCATGCTAATGTCCGCTGTGTGAGTGTAGAGCGAGAAAGAGGTTAAAGAGAGAGGTGAGGGGTCACAGGAAGCCCCAGAGTGCTTCATTAAGAGGGTCAGAGTGGGTTAAGCTCAGTGCACCTGTGAAGAGTGAACCCAGGGGAGAGAGAGAAGACACACTACTCCAGTCAAACACACACACAGTCCAGCGCATCCTGAGGCGCTTCCCTAGAAAACAGCAATTATACTGCCATTATTACTCTTGGCTTTAATTACAATATGTTTAATGCATGCATCTACTACACGATGTGTATTTCCATATCAAAGAGTCTGAATTAAGAAAAGATGTAAATACTTTAATGCATAAAATGTGTATTTTGGAAATAAAGGTTCCAATTAGAACCTTAATGTTTTAAAAAAAACCTTATGTTTTAAATTCCAGAACGTTTTCATTCTCAAATTCTTTATAAAATTAAAGCATATTTTTCCACATGAAACTTGAAATTTTTTTCCCCTCAACATTTTTATTTCATTCCTGGATAAAATAAAATAAAAAAATACATAAAAAATAATATAAAAATCTGCAATATGTGGATACTTCAAAATAATTTATTTTATGTATTCAGGTATATTTAAGTTTATATCACAATTCTGACTTTATTTCTAAAAATTAACACAATTGTGAGATATAAACTTGCAATTCTGAGAACATATCAGTCTTTTCCATGTCAGTTATATCAGTCCTCAAAACTTGACTTTATAACTTTTTAAAGAAATAAAAAAAAAATAAAAACATAAAATAAAATAAAAATCTGCATTATGTGGGGACTTTGAAATAATTTATTTTATATATTTAAGTTCATTAATATATTATTAATATATTATTTAAGTTCTTAATATATTAGGTTTCACAAACAATTTTATTTTCTTCCAGGAGTAAAATAAAATAAAATAAAATAAAATAAAATAAAAATCTGCATTATGTGGGGACTTTGAAATAATTTATTTTATATATTTAAGTTCATTAATATATTATTAATATATTATTTAAGTTTTTAATATATTAGGTTTCACAAACAATTTTATTTTCTTCCAGGAGTAAAATAAAATAAAATAAAATGAAATAAAATAAAATCTGCATTTTGTGGCAACTTTAAAATAATTTAACTCTTAATTTTGAGAAATAAAGTCTGACTTTTTTTCTCCAAATTGTGAGTTTATATCTAGCAATTGTGACCTTTTTTTCTCAGAATAGCTCGCAATTCTGACTTTATAATGCTCAATTGTGAGTTATTGTGAGATATAATCTTGCAATTCTGAGAACATATCAGTCTTTTATTTACTTTTCGCTTTTCAATTTTCAGTGTGCTCTCAGAGTTTCAGATCTCACTGAATATTTATTTCTGCGAACCATCCAAACTGAATTTCACAAACGCCATAAGGGCAGGACATGACACCCTGTGACCCAGACGGACATTAATATAGTAATTCGTTAAGAGAGCCTCTTTGTAGAATGACCCCTCGTTGCCATGGGTTACCCAAGGGCATCCACCACTTACCCTTCAGGCAACATCTGACAGGTCAACAGTCTAATTGGTCAATATTTCTTCCGTGCTGCATTAAAACCAGCATCAGCTGCCCGGAGCAGTACAGAGCCTGCTGTCATCCGCGGTTCGTCACAGCTGTATGAACCTCAACTAGATCACGTTCTCAAAGGACCACCACCATAAAGGACCACTATAACCATTATAAAGAAAAAGATGAAAAGATAAACTTTAAGATGGTGCAGTACAGTTTTAAACTGCCAGGTAAATTATCAAATAAATTAATTAATTTAATAAACAAAAAAAAGCACTTATTTAATTACAATTAATAATAAATAAATTTAATAAATGTATCTATTTACTGACTATATATATATCTATATCTATATCTATCTATCTATCTATCTATCTATATGTAGAGGGAGGCGGTACAGAAGCCTCCTCTGTAACAATATATATATATATATATATAATTGAATAAACCAAATAAATAAATGCACTTATTTAGTTATAATTAATAATAAATACATTTAATAAATGTATCTATTTATTGATTATATATATATATATATATATATATATAGATAGATAGATATATAGATATATATTAAATATAAAAAACTTATTTAATTACAATTAATAATAAATAAATTTAATAAATGTATCTATTTACTGACTATATATATATATATATATATATATATATATTAAAACACTTAATTATAATTTATATATATATATATATATATATATAATAAAATATTAAAGCACTTATTTCATTTAATAAGTAATTAATTATTTAATAATATATTATTTAATATATTATTTATATATTATATAAATAATTATTTACAAATAAATGATTATTTTACTTTTTAAAATTGTATTATTAATAAATGCCTTTAATGTTTAAAGACCTACTGTCATAATTAAATGATTAGTACATACATACATACATAAATTAACTGTATAAATTCTGATAGTGAATATGGACATGAACAAACACTGAAGTTTATTTCCCAGATTTCATTAAAAAAAAAAAAAAAAAAAAAAAGTTAAGTTTGCCCAATATATATATATTTGTCTGTCTTGACCGATTTTTCCACAAAAGAAAGAAAATATGGGTTTCAAATGACCTGAGAGTGATGGAAAACAATTCTGGGTGAACTATTCCTTTTAAAAATGTCTGCAGGTTTTATTGCTTAGACATGTTTTTATGATTTTGCGCTTGCATTTGAGGAATGTCGGTATGTTTTCTAGCAGTCATCCAGGTCAGGCCTGTCCACATCGTCTCAGAACACTATATCTGGCAAAAGTCCTCTCCCCAAGCAGTCCGTCACTACAGCTCAGACTGCATGACCTAACGTCTGCACTTCTGTTTGCAATGGCCGCGGAGCATATTTCACTCCACCACAGGGATACTTTACACCCAATCATCCATCTTCCTCGAGGGAAAACTTGTGTCTGTAGCTCCCAGCAGACATCAGAAGGAAACCTACTGTCACTGCCTAACAATACAAATGCTTCCCGTTCTAGCACTGATGGGACACTTCCGCAAGGCAAATTAAATTCCCCTCCCTGTCACTGGAGATCTGCTCTACTAGTTCCATAATCAATCATATTTGGATGATCTTTCCTTTTTCATCTGATTAGCTTCCTGTGAGCGTTGCAGTGGTCTCTGGAACCGATTACAATAATTATGCATATGCAGAGGAGTCGGGCGTGATACATCACACCTGTCTACAGGAAAAAGTAATATTAAACTTTTATTCAACCACGTTAGTCCCTTGAGATCACAGTGTGTTTTTAGAAGGAGACCTGGCTAACAATTACAGCTTAAAACAACACATCAATACAGTTACGAACAATTAAGAATAAAGATGAATGTGTCAAAAAGGAAACTAGACAACTAGACCCTACAGGTAGATGCTGTAACATCTTTGAAAAGTTTCTTATGCTTACCAAAGCAGCATTTTTTTTTTTTTTTTTTTTTTCAAAAAAATATAATAAATTGCTAAAATTTAAAAATATTATTACAATTTAAAATACATCTTTTCTATCTGAATATATTTTAAAATGTAATTTATTTCTGTGATGCAAAGCTGAATTTTCAGCATCATTACCCCGGTCTTTAATGTCACATGATCCTTCAGAAATAATACTAATATGCTGATTTGCTGCTCAAGAAACATTTATGATTATTATCAGTGTTGAAAACAGTTGTGCTGCTTAATATTTTTGTGAAAATCAAGATTATTTTATGCATAGAAAGTTCAGTATACAATAGCAATTGATCACTAATATATGAGACAAAGAATATATTGTGAGTATGGCCAGATTTATGAAAAACTCACAGGAAAACAAACAAAAAACGTTTTTGTCATCCTTGACAGGACTATTTAGACACCCTCAGTTGCTTTATATTTTTGTGAAAAGCATGATAAATTTTTTGAGGATTTTTTGATGAAACAAAAGTTCAGAATTGATTTGAAATAGATATATTTTATAACAATATAAATGTCTTTATTGTCACCTTTGATCAATTAAATGCAATTATATAATGAATAATTGATCACATAATATAATAAATAATATAATGAATAAACTGATCATTTATACTTGTAATGCCTAAAATAAAAACAGAAGCTAAATCCATCAATTTCTTAACCATATTATCAATATGACCATATTGTCAATACTTTTGTATTTAGTTTTTGTTTTTTTTTAAAGAAGTCACTGCTCACTAAGCCTGAATTTTTTATCCAAAGTACAGAAAAAAACAGTAAAATTTTGAAATATTTTTTACTGTTTAAAATAACTGTTTTCTATTTAAATATATATTTTAAAATGTAATTTACTCCTGTGATTTCAAATCTGAATTTTTAGCTTCATTACTCCAGTCACATGATCATTTAGAAATCATTCTATTTATCTATATCATATCTATTTATTATAATTTTTATGTTGAAAACAGCTAAGCAGAATTTTTCAGGTTTCTTTGTTGAATAGAAAGTGCATAAGAACAACATTTATTTTAAATACAGATCTTTTGTAACATTATAAATACCTTTATCATGACTTTTAATCAATTTAAAGCATCCTTGCTAAATAAAAGTAAAATAATAATAATAATAATAACAATTATCTTGACTCCAAGCTTTTGTATAATGTTACAAAAGCTTTTTTATTTCAGATAATCTTATTTCAGATATCTTTGGATCTTTCTGTCTATCAAAGAATATATACTTTATATTATTTAGATTATAATAATAAATCAGCATATTAGAATAATTTCTGAAGGATGATGTGACACTGAAGATTGGAGTAATGATGCTGAAAATTCAGCTTTGCATTAAAGGAATAAGTTACACTTTAAAATCTATTCAAATAAAAAGCTTTTTTTTTAAAAAAAAAAAAAAAAAATAGAGAAAAATATTTCACAATATTACTCTATTTTGAATCAAATAAATTCAGGCTTGGTGAGCAAAAGACTTCTTTAAAAACATTAAAAATCGTAGTGTCCAAAAACGTTTAACTGGTAGGGTAAGTCAATTCTCATTCGTTTCTGTGCAAAAACTATCCATATTAATCAACAATACTTTCCTAGAGCTATCAATACACAATATTAATATGCTATCACTGCCTCTGGAAAATAGGCAGTGAACAGAAGTTTGTTTTTGTACATTTTTATCGATCATGGCAGCTGTTATATATCAAATTATGGAAAAAAATGTTACAACGGGCCATATACTGTATCCAGACACAAACACATGTGGTCTAAAAGCATTTTAAACAGCTGATTCAGTCTCAGTAAATTACAAACTAGATCACAGTAATTTGCTCCATCCTCTATAATATATCCATCTAAAATGACTACGCAGTACAAAATCATCAATGTGTCCTCTCTTTTCATCAATGAGGCACTTTCACTATGACCGAACAATCACGCACACAGTCCTCCCAAATCCTTCCTGTTTGAAATATTCATAGGAAACACACCTCCGGCTTACTCACATATCCATACTGAAGCAATCTTGTAAAGCAAGAGCTGTAAAGTAAATGAAAGCATGTGTGCGTTCACCTTTAGTATCAGCAGCCATCTGTGATACTGTTTAACCTGAGCCCTTTGTTTGAAACCCTGTCTCAAAGAGGAGACACAAACCAACTGCCTGCCACTCGGAGTGAAACAGATGGAGAAAGACGGAGAGAGAGTGGCAGGCTTGGCGTTTGAAGTGTTGATGCAGTTGTTACAGCTCTGGTGGTCTTAGACTGGCTGACTGGATGGTTAGACAGATAAACACACCTTTGAGAGGACAGGAAGTGACTGAAGAATTTCCACTGAGCGTTCAGGACTCCCACTTTCCCTCTCATGACTTCTGCTTCTTGTTGTCCAGGTGGCAACTCTTCAGCCACACTCTAAATGTCATGGCTAGATAGCAATAGCAAAGGTCTTATGACCAAGAACATAACCAAATAAATAAGATTAGGGCCAAAAAAGTTTAAAACAATATTGATTTATCACTAATCCAAATATTTGGGATAAAGAATATATGGGATTATGGCCATTTTTAAGACAAACTCACACACATTGGTGCACTGTTGAAAAAAAAAAAAAAGTTTTTTTTAAAACTATAAAAACTCCTCAGAACACCCTAGCAACCACCCACCTGGAACAATTTAGAAGTCATTTAGATCTAGCAACCATACAGCACACCCTAGCAACCATTCAGAACTTCATAGCAACCAGTGTTGTAAGTGTTGTAGCAACCACCTGGAAAACATTCTAAAACAACCTAGCAACCTCACAGAGCAACAATCTTCCAGCACACCTCAGCAATGGTTGAGAATGCCATAGCAACCACTCAAAGTGCCCCAGCAACCACCTGGAACAATTTAAGAACGATCTAGACCATGCTAGCAACCATCCAGCACACCCTAGTAACCATCTAATACACCATGACAACCACCCAGAGAGTCCTAACAACCACCTGGAACAATCTAAGGACCATCTAGAACATGGTAGCAACCTTACAGAACACCATAGCAACCACCAAGTGTGCCCTAACAACCACCCAGAACAATCTAGGATCCATCTAGAACATCCTAGCAACCTTAGACAACACCCTAGCAACCATCCAGCACATCATAGCAACCACAGTACACCAAAGCAACTGCCCAGAGGTTCCTAACAACCACGTGAAACAATCTGGGAACCATCTAGAACAACCTAGCAAACATCTTATATGCCATAGCAACCACCCTGAGGGTCCTCACAATCTAGGAGCCATCTAGAAAAACCTAATCTAGGAACCTTTTTTTACGCCACAGCAACCACACAGAGGGTCCTAACAACCAACTGTAACAATCTAGGAGCCATCTTGAACAACCTAGCAACCATCTTATATGCCATAGCAACCATCTAATACACCATAGCAACCACCCAGAGGATCCTAACAACCACCTGGAGCAATCTAAGAACCATCTAGAACACACTAGCAACCATACAGAACACCATAACAACCACCCAGTGTGCCCTAACAACCACCTGGAACAATCTAGAAACATCCTAGCAACCTTACACAACACACTAGCAACCATTCAGCACATTCTAGCAACCATAACACACCAGTACCTACCCAGAGGGTCCTAAGAACCACCTGGAACAATCTAGGAACCATCTAGAACCATCTAGCAACCTCCCAGAACACCCTAGCAACCATATAATACACCATAGCAACCACCCAGAGGGTCCTAACAACCACCTGCAATAATCTAAGAACCATCTAGAACACACTAGCAACCATACAGAACACCATAGCAACCACCCAGGGTGCCCTGACAACCACTTGGAACAATCTAGGAACCATCTAGAACATCCTAGCAACCTACTAACAACACCCTAACAATCATCCAGCACATCCTAGCAACCATAGTACACCACAGCAACTACCCAGAGGGTCCCAAAAACCACCTAGATCAATCTAAGAACCATCCAGAACATCCTAGCAATCTCCCTGAACACCCTACCTACCATCTAATATGCCACAACAACCACCCAGAGGGTCATAACAACCACCTGGAACAATCTAAGAACCATCTAGAAAATGTTAGCAACCATACAGAACACCATATCCCTGGAACAATCTTGGAACATCCTAGCAACTTTACACAACAACCTAGCAACCATCCAGCCCATCCTAGCAACCATAGTACACCACAACAACTACCCAGAGGGTCCTAACAGCCACCTGAAACAATCTTGGAACCATACAGAACAACTTAGCAACTTCCCAGAACACCATAGAAACCCTCCAACACACCCTAGCAAAACATCTTTCTCTTTCTCTCTTTCTATACCTAGAAATTATTTAATAGCAATTGATTTATTAAAAGTAAATTAAATATACTGGAGAAAAAAAGCTGTAATAAAACACACTATACAAATAAACTATAAAATAGACTTGTTTCAGATAAATGACAGACGCACCATCCAGTCCCTCTATTTTGTGCGAACGTCACACACTGAACTCTATAATCAGTCCGGGTTGCTTATACACCATGGGAACCAGCCTAGAATGATCACACTGCCCTGATTATACATGTCAAAAGAATGAAGGACTCACAGGAAAGACTTATTACACAGAAGAAATGATCAACTACTAAAGAATTCCCTGCACTGCAATAGGAAACCTAAGAAAGCTTATGCTAGCTACTACTTTTGCCATGGGTGTGTTTATCTCTCAGATAGCAGCAGTGATGCATACTGACAAGGTCACGAGTCATTATCAGTCTGTTTCCTGTCCGATGGGTGACTGTGCTGATCTCTCTTACCCTTTATCCAACACACACACTTTCGGTGGGCGTTCTCCTGTTTCTTGCCCTGTTGGATGGCACGGTTCATTTAGATGACACATTGTGGCTTCAGAGGCCATGCTGATTGGACGCAAAATACCGCCAGATCAAACAAGGTATATTTGCTCTCTTTCACACACACAATCCAGCTGTCAGTAGGAAAACACAGCCCATCTGCGTCACAAAAGGTAAAGCGGCTTCCTCTACTTTCCCGTTAACCTCTGTGTTTTCATACGCAAGCGCTGACATAATGATAAAACATAGGAGGAAATCAGACACCGTCAGGTCTTTCATAAATAATAAAACTTGGATGCGAGCGTAACGTGAACAGCCACACTTTGTTTTTCTGCCAGGTCGGTGAGGGCAGAAGAGCCTCTGTGAGGTACGACAGTCTCAGCTTTCCTCACACTTTCACCGCCGCCAAAGCAAAGAGGCCCTTACAGCCAAGTCTCTGATAGCATCATTCTGAAACTACATCCCTTTAACACTAGTCCCATTCAACTAGTTATATTTGAGACTGAGATGTGCATGTGTCAAATAACCAGTCCAATACTTGTACAAAACTGTATGAAGCAGAGAAAATGCAAGTGGAATTCAGCCATTCTAAATGAGCTGCCATAATGTTAGGTTGTTATTTGTAGTTGCTATTGTTATAGGTGTTCTACATGGGGCACTCTGGGTGGTTAGTAGGGTGTACTGGGTACTAGATAGGGAGTGCTATGTGGTTGCTGGGTGTTTCTAAGGTGTTATGGATGGTTGCTCTGTTGCTTTAAGGTAGTTGCTAGAGCATTCAGAATGGTTGCTAGAATATTTTGCGTTGCTGTGGTGTTCTGGATGTTTACTACAGTGTGATGGGTGGTTCCTAGGGCAGTTCTGGGAGGTTGCTAGGGCACTCAATGTGGTTCCTAGGGTGTTACCAGTTGTTGCTAGGGTGTACTGGGTGCTAGGTGATTGTTAGGATGTGTTAGGGTGTTCTGGATGGTTGCTGGGGTATTTTAAAGTGGTTGCTAGAGCATTCTGAGTGGTTGCTAGAACACTTTTGGTGGTTGCTTTGGTGTTTCAGGTATTTTGGATGGTTGCTGGGGTGTTTTAAGGCATTTACTTGCATCTGTTCCAGATAGTTACTAGGGTGTTTTAGGTCATTGCTGGGATGTGACGGGACGTTCTTAGGGTGTTCTGGGTGGTTGCTATGGTGTTTTGGATGGTTATTAGGGTGTGATGGGTGGTTGCTAGAGTGTTTTAGTGTGTTCTGGATGGTTGCTGGGATGTTTTAGGTCATTGCTAGGGTGTGCTCTGAGATTTTTAGAATGCTCTGGGTGGTTGCTAATGTGCACTGGGTGCTAGATAGGGAGTTCTGAGTTGTTGCTAGGGTGTACTGTGTGCTAAGGGGTGGCTGCTATGGTGTTTTGGATGGTTGCTGGGGTGTTTTAAGGTATTTACTTGGGCTTGGAGTTTTTTTGGGTGTTCTGGGTGGCTTCTAATGTGCACTGGGTGTTAGAAAGGGAGTCCTAAGTGGTTGCTAGGGTGTTTTAATATGGTTGCTAGTGGTTGCTGAGTGGTTGCTAGAAAAGTGGGTGGTTGCTAGGGTGTTTTGGATGGTTATTAGGGTGTGCTGGGTGGTTGCTAGGGTGTTTTAGGGTGTTCTGGATGGTCGGTTGGGTATTTTAAGGTGGTTGCTTGCTATGGCTGTTCATTAGCTGCACTAGGTGCTACATAGGAAGTGGTTGACAGGGTGTTTTAGGGTGTTTTTCTAGATGGTTGCTAGAACATTCTGAGTGGTTGCTAGAACGCTTTGGGTTGCTACAGTGTTCTGGATGTTTACTAGGGTGTGCTTGGTGATTGTCAGGGTGTTCGCTAGGGTATTCTGGGAGGTTGCAAGGGCAGTTCTAGATGGTTTTCTGGTCATTGCTAGAGTGTTCTGGACAGTTCCTATGGTGTGATGGGAGGTTGACAGGGTTTGCGAGGTGGCTAGAGCACACTGAGTGGTTGCTAAAATGTTCTAGTTGTTTTTTTTGGCACTATGAGCATTGGCCAGGGTGTACTAGGTGCTAGGTGGTTGACAGGGCGTTTAGGATGTTTTTCTGGATGGTTGCTAGAGTGATTGCGATTGCTATCGTGTTCTGGACGGTTTTTAGGGTGTTCTGAGTGGTTGCTTGGGTATTTCAAAGCACTTGCTTTGGCTGTTCCACATGGTTACTAAGGTGTTTTAGGTCAGTGCTAGGGTGTGTCAGGAGGTTCTCAGGGTGCACTGGGTGCTAGTGCTAAGGTGGTTGCTACAGCTATCTGAGTGATTGCTGTGGTGTTTGGGCACTCTGAGCAGTTGCTAAAGTGTGCTAGGAGGTTTCTAGGACAGTTGGTTACTAAGGTGTTTCAGAAGGTTGTAAGGGAACTCTGGATGGTTACTAGGGTGTTCTACTAGGTCATTTCCAGATAGTTTCTACGGTGTTCTGTGTGGTTGTTAGACAGCTGCAATGTGATGTGATGTCTGCATGTAAAAGGAACAATACAAGCATAGAATTTCACAACATATCACATGAAAAAAAAATGCTCATGAGAGGTCCTGTTTATTAAAATGTCTTTGTATCTAAAATGTCTTATAAAATGCATCTATAAAATGTCCTGCAAAACAATTCACCAACATGGAAAATGTACATTTCGAAATTAAATTTCTGAGTGTTTAAAGGTAAAGTATGTAATATTGACAGCTAGTGCTTGAAATGGGTACTGCAGTCCAAATTCAAAATACTGGTTCTCCCACCTCCTACTCCTTAGACTTGACACGTGTGGGCTGCCAGATTGATGACATGCAACAGGAACAAGTGCAATGGACAATGAAAGGCAATGAGCCTTACTCTGCAAATTGATGAGTTAATATTGCAGTCTTTTTTAGATGAATTCTGAGGCTTTTTGGGTCGGGAGGAATCTGCAATCTCTGACCCAGTTCATTTGCTGACTTCAGTGGCTGCAATATGCTGTGTTTTCCGCCAACTGGCAACCCCAAGTGTCAAAATACTTCCGATACCTAAACAAAAACTGACATTCCGACACGGAAAACACACATTTCAAAGTAGAATAACTGGCTGTAGGAATGTTTTTCAAAGAAACAAATATGTGAACCTTTCTAAACATATTGTAGTATTTTTATGCTTTAATACAGTTTAAAAAATTACATACAGCACCTTTAAATGCAAATTTCAAGTAATACTGACTTACCTAATAAAAGTTCAGTGCCAAAGGCTCTCGTTAATCCATGCCCAATCTCATTTATGCTCTATTAAATGAGTAACTAAATATAACTGTTACAACCTTAGTTACTGACAGATCACTGTAGATTTCTAAGCCACAAAGGTCCAACTGAACTGTTTAAAGTTTATAACCGTGCTCAACTCATTATGATAAAAAACAAAAGGTTTTCTTTCAGGGGCCGATAAAAACCGCAGATGGGGTAACTGCGTGTGTGTAAAACTGACTGTTTTTGGCATTATGCCTCTGAAAAGGAAAATCTCTTTGACAGTAAAGCAGCAGGGTTTCGAGCTGTAACACAGCACCATCCCGATTACTCAAACACACACTCGCCAAATCATCTCCACCGCTCAAAACATGACATTAGAACGCCATTAGAGAGTAAATATTCTTTCACTGCATTATCACTGTCTATAGATTTCACTTTCTATTTAATCACAACATGATCAACTATCAACAAAAATGTGCACATATTGTGACAAATTACTTGAATTATAAAACAACAAGGTTTATGTTTTCATACATGGAAATCTATGTCTATATCTTTCTCATTGGGCAGGTTTTTACATTTAGATCTTTACTGATAATTTGCACTTGCGCCAATATAAACTTTTAATATTCTTCAAAGGATAACGGGTCATTTTAGGGACCATTTAGCCAATGAAGCAACAACATAACCTGGACTATGCTGGCTTGAAATTTCTCATTATTAACCAGAAACAGGTGTGCTTGGCAAGAACCGGGGCAATAATTATTGCATGTTACTGTTTTAATACAAGCACAGCCTGAAAATAATTTGGATGAAGTTTAAAGAGGGAGAGACAGACTGTAGTCTGCACCTTTTCAAACTCATGAGTTTCAAAACATTATTCTCCATATATAGAGAGAGGTTTGAACAGCTTGCTAATGAATCAAGCCAAGGTGGATGAATTGGGGGAAAAAAACATTATTAAATGTGAGTTTATATATTTTATAACTTGCTTTGAAAGTGTGCAACATTAGGCCTACTAAATAAGTAGATGTAGTCTAAATATTATTACATTGCTGGCCTCAGTGTACAGCAGCTGCATCGTTCCTTACCTAAATTACTTTTTTTCTTCTGTGGAACAGTTTCTGTGTTTTTTTGTCCACATGACATTCAATGAGTTTCAGTGTTTTTTGGACTCTTTGGACCACAAACATATTCTGCAGAAGAAAAAAACATGCATCACAAGGAATTACCCTAGTGAAAAATAAATACACTAAAATGTATTTAAAATACATGTATTTCATGCTAAGTATAAGTACATTTACATATTATGTGCTTAATAAAAATACCCTGCAATTGTACTTTTAGTATACTAAACTGGCATATTTAAAGTATGCTGAATTGGAACAACTAATTTTGTACTTAATGCACTTCAATTGTTAGTAGTGCTGAAGTCCAACTAAATATATACTGAAGTTTATTTGATTGTGCTAAAGTGGAACTATTGCAAGTATACTTTAGGTACACTTTAAATATTTTGCATTTAAAGATATTATTTAAAGATCACACAGTCCTCATCAACATTCATCACACTGAAACATATTTTAGGCTTAATATTAAGAAATGTGCATTGCGCACGATTAGTACTCCAAATAAAGTTTAATTACAACTTTTTTATATAGTTTTTGTATCAGTAAGCCTCAGGTGATATGTCAGTAAATATTCAATATATGTATTTAAAACATGGCGTTATTATATTATTTTATCTATTTATTTATTGGAAAAACATGTTGAAAAATTAATTTCAACACTAATAACAATACAAAATGTTTCTTAAGCACAAATAAGTATATTATAATGATTTCTAAAGAATCGTGTGACACTAAATACTGCATTAATGGATGCTGAAAATTCAGTTTTGCATCAAAGAAATAAATTGCATTTTCAAATATATTAAAATAGAAAACAGTTTCATAATATTATTTCACAATATAACAGTTTTTTCAGTATCTTTGATCAAATAAACGTAGCATTGGTGAGTATAAGAGCATTTCCGACTTCAAACTTTTGAATGGTAGTATATTAAAAGTTAAAAAGTTCACCCAAAAATCTCATTTTTTGGAACACAAATTAAGATATTTTGATCAAATCCGAGAGCTTTCTGACCCTGCATAGAATAAAATTGCTATTTTGGTTTTCTTTGTGCACAAAAAGTAGTCTCGTAGGTTCCTTCCATGGACTATTTTAACAATGTCCTTACTACCTTTCTTGACTGTGAACATGTCAGTTGTGTTGCTGTCTATGCAGAGTAGGAAAGCACTCAGATTTCATCAAAAATATCTCAATTTGTGTTCCAAAGATGAACAAAGGTCTTACAGGTAATTAATGACAACATTTTCATTTTTGGGTGGACTATCCCTTTAACTAAGAACATAATTTGCTAACAAGCTAAGCTTTAAAAAAAAAACTATATTATCACATATCTTAAGTGTAAATTGTGCACACTGAAAACCAAACCTTAAAGAAAAATAGTCACATGGAGAAATGTGTGTGAGTGAATGAGAGAAAGAAAGGAGAAACAGAAAAAATGGACATCAAAAGGAACTGGGAATGGTATCCAGAGGGATATGAAACTCCTGCGCGCGTTTGATATTGAACTGCAGGATGAACTGCAGGTGTGGAAGAGTTCACACGCTTTAAATTTACTCTACAACCCCCTCTAAAGAACACTACGCAATAAAATACAGTATGCAGTAATGTATAGTACCGACTCAGGAGAGGACAATGGACACATCGGCCATGAATCTGACACCCATTCACCTTTATCAGCGATCTCATCACTGTTTTACGACATCCGCACCCTGGGACAGCCGCATGGCATCCATAAACTTCTAGGGGAAGTGAGGACTTGCGAAGTGAGGCTTTAATGACGCTACCAGGCCCAAATGTCAAGCAGAGGGTTAAAATGTCAGAAGCAGTGTGGTAATTTACAGACGGGAGCAGCGTCCCATTCGTCTTCCCCTGCGACGATGACACCAGACATGCTGCAGTCGGCATTCGCCAGCTCTTTGAGGATTTCAAAACAAAAGAGCTTACAAATCTCCCAAAGCATCAGTGCGTCGGGGGGGAAACAAGGCAGGTGTGTGTGTGTATATGTGTGTCTGTGTATTAGCCGGGAGCACATATTCACAGCTGCTTCATCACAAGACCAGAGGAAGCACTCCAGTCAGAGTGAGACTATTCTCAGAGACTTTAAACCCACACATGAGAGGAGTTTGAGTTGCTAGAGGAAAGATATATGACTGGAATATTAATTCCACATCAGAGACAGAAACAGAGGAGTTTACGTCACTCTGTACGTCTTAGGAGAAAAAACAAATACTAACTGTGCGCTAGCACAGGTTTTCAGACATGAGACTGATGTGAATTTACATGATAATGAACATATCTTGACATTGCATCACATATTGGTCAGTCGGTTAGCATATTAGTTGGACATTAGAGCATGTAACTTCTATGTATGCACTGTATGTTTCAGTGCATGTTACGTTGTGCGTGTACAGCTACTAAAGACTGCCCTCTAGTGACTTGTTACATCATATAACAATGGTTTTGGAAGGAAAACAGTAGTATTCCTGAAAAAGCAGATGAAAATAAAAGTTTAAAATAAATGATGTCATCTTTTACTCATCCTATGTTGCTCATTTTCTTTGGAACACAAAAAAAGATGTTTAGCAGAATGTCTGAGCTGCTCTTCTCCATGCAACAAAAGATAAAAAGGACATGAATGATTTCTGAAGGATCATGTAACGGCATTTTCAACACAGTAATACATTACTTTTTAAAAATATGTTAAGATAAAACACTTATTTTGAATTGTATTTCACAATATTATCGTTTGTACTGCATTTTTGATTAAATAAGTGCAGTCTTGGTGAGCATAAGACACTTTCAAAAACAAATCTTACTGAGTTGAAACTTTTTAATGGTTGAGTATAAAAATATAATATACAGTATAAAAAATCCAAGTTGTTAATTACTGAAAATCACCCAAGCAATATAAGGGAAGGTAGATGATGAAAGAATTCTAATTTGTGACCCTGGACCGTAAAACCAGTCTTGAGTAGCACCGGTATATTTGCAGTAATAGCCAAAAATGCATTGTATGGGTCAAAACGATCAATTTTTCAATTTTTAAAATCATTAGGATATTAAGTAAAGATCGTGTTCCATGAAGATATTTAGTAAATCTCCTACCGTAAATATATCAAAACTTAATTTCTGATTAGCAATATGCAATGCTAAAAACTTAATTTGGACAAGTTTAAAGGTGATTTCTCAATATTCTTATTTTTTTGCACCCTCAGATTCCAGATTTTCAAACAGTTGTATCTCTGCCAAATATTGACCTATCCTAACAAACCATAAATCAATGGAAAGCATATTTATTTAGCTTTCAGGTGATTTCTAAATCTAAATTTTGAAAAATTGACACTTATGACTGGTTTTGTGGTCCAGAGCCACATTTTATAGTAAAGAATCCCTTTAATGTCAACATGAAATGACATTTACAGTACAACCCATTTGTCAATTTCCTTATATTATTAGCTATATATCAGTTAAACACAATATTCAAAGGGGAAATGCACGCACTGATAAATCGTGCACAACAAAAACATGCATAATTGGTTCTTGTTGCAATTAAGAACAAAAAGATACAGGAAGCACAATTGGTCTGAATTTGGTCTGAAAATTGATCTGAATTGGTTTGGATTTCATTACAAATTTCTTTGGTCACAGAGTTGGGTGACTGTCAGACAGCCGTGTCTATAGCTTTCACCATGTGCTTTCAGTGAACTGTCTGCTTTTGAATCTACACAAATAGTGTGTTACTGTCTCCATGGATATCCACAGAAACCCTGTGAATTTGAGGAATGCTTCCTGCTGTGTGGGTCGTAAAAGAGAGTGTTTTCGCATTAACCGTATAGACGGCTGTTCAATGAGGTGCTCTTTCGAGGACAGAGTTGGATTGACAGACAGAACGAGAGTCCTTGAACATTTTAAAGCACTATGGTTACAGGAGTTTAAATAGAGGAATTGATTGCAGACTCCTTTCTGTTGAATTATAAAAACTCCAGGCTTGACCACTAGGTGTTGCTGTTGTTCATTATGCAACCCTGCATTGTACAACTCAACAGATAGCTCCACATTCATTATATTTATATACTTTAGAAGAAGATTATAAGCTTTATTGCAAGATTTATCTTTCACACATTTTTGATATCAGAAGATCAAAATATACTTATCAAAATGGTTATGAATTATTTATTATACATTTAACTGACCTTAGCTAATGTATTGGTAGAGATATAGTGCATCTGACAGGAGAGCGGATATTGCAACTGTTCTCTCCACAATTAGTGATGTTATCACACTTTCAGTTAGAAAGTCAACTAACAGAGTGCTTTCAGCAAAAGTGGTCTTCAGGCAAAGTGGCACAATCAAGCTTCTCACCAATCTCAGCCAACAAAGATGATTTTCCTAACAACATAAGCCCTAAAAAACAGAAAAATACCTACAAAAACTTGAAAAGGGGGGTTTTGTTTTTAAATGATGACTTAATGGTCAACATTATTTTCGGATTTTTGTCACGTTTTTTAAAGTCTTTTATACTTACAAATGCTGCATTAATTTGAGTAAAACACAGACTGAAATATAGTGAAATTCTACAACTTTTTTCATTTAATGTGTTTTTTAATTTATTCCTGTGATGCAAAGCAGAATTTTCAGCATTATTACTTAGCATTATACAGTCTTCCTTCAGAAATCATTCTAATATGCTGATTTGATGATCAAGAAACATGTATTATTATTATTATCAATGTTAAAAACAGCTGTGCTGCTTAATATTTTCATGAAATCTGTTACTTTATTCAGGATTCTCACCTTTACTGTCACTTTTTATCAATTTAATGCTTTCTTTCTTTCTTAAATGAGAAGTCCACTTCCAGAACAAAAATTTACAGATAATGTACTCACCCCCTTGTCATCTAAGATGTTCATGTCTTTGTTTCTTCAGCCGTAAAGAAATTATGTTTTTTGAGGAAAACATTTCAGGATTTTTTCCCATATAATGGGCTGGTATGGTGCCCCGATTTTGATCTTCCAAAATGCAGTTTATATGCAGCTTCAAATGATCCCAAATGCGGCTGTAAACAATCCTAACTGAGGAAGAAGGGTCTTATCTAGTGAAGCGATCTCTTATTTTCATAAAAAAAAACGCTCGTCTTGTCTTGCTCTCCCTGAACTCTGTGTATTTTGGTTCAAGACAGGGTATGTCGAAAAACTCCAACTGTATTTTCTCCCTCAACTTCAAAAATCATTTCAAAATCATCCTACATCACAGCAGAAGTATCGACCCAGTCTTTGCAAAGTGAACATGCAATGAAGATCAAACACCCTTAACAAAAACAGTAAAACAGCGATATAGGAGGATTTTGAAGTTGAGGGAGAACTTGGGAGTTTTTTCGACATACCCTAACTGTCATGAACCGGAAAAAAAACAGTTCAGACAGAGCGAGACAAGATGTGTATTTGACATTAAAAAGTATATAAATTGTATTATTTTTATGAAAATAACTGATCGCTTCGCTTGATAAGACCTTTCTTCCTCGGCTGGGATCATTTACAACCGCATTTTGGATCGTTTGAAGCCGCATTCAAAATCGGGGCACCATAGCAGAAAAATCCCAAAATGTTTTCCTCAAAAAACATAATTTCTGTATGGCTGAAGAAAGAAAGACATGAACATCTTGGATACATTATCTGTCCATTTTTGTTCTGGAAGTGGACTTCTCCTTTAATAAAAGTGTTGTTTCTTTAAAAAAACAAACAAAAAAAAAACTTACTGACATCTTAACAGTACCGTATACTGTTGCAAAATTGCATTTAATTATTTGTGATGGTCTGTTTTAACACTGTTCCAATTAGTATTGGGGAAATTTACTTTTAAAAGTAATGCATTACAATATTGTGTTACTCCATAAATTGCATTACTCAGTTATAAAAAGTAATGTTATGCTACTTTTGTGTTACATTTTGTCTCCTGGGCTGGGCTTGCTTATTTGTTTTAATAACAAAACCCCCAAAAGTTATATTTTCAGGCAAATGTAAAGGCCTTTCGCACCAAATTAATTAATAAGCAAAGTAACTTGTGTTACTTCTGTTGTAAATTTAAAAGTAGTCTGTTACTTTACTAGTTACTTGAAAAAAGTAATCTGTTACATAACCTATGTTACTTGTCATGCGTTACCCCCAACACTGTTTAAGTAGGACAGAAGTTTTCAGATAAATTATAACACTCTTCACTGTTCTGATGGATTATGATCATTAATCATCATACTGTTATGAGCTAACATGTCATAAACCAGGTCATACATCAATTACTGGACATTTCCTGTCTAATAACAGCAGCTCTATAGCATAGACATGATACATATGTTACTCTAATCGTTTTTACATGGTAGCTGGACCAAACTAGTCATCAGTTGGTCCAAGCTGATGTACTGTAGATAATAAATCAGCAGGACAACCCAGTGCTGGGGCCAAGACTGACCTAGCTTAGCCACCTTAAACTGACTAATTCAACCAAACTATAAGTTTTTACTTTTGAGAAACAAAAACAGTTCAAAAGTCTAAGATTATCATAGAAAAGACATATAATACTGTTCTGGCATCACAAAATGTTGTCATTTACAAAGTTCATTATACACTTCATCAACAAATTGTGCTTTCTTGTTTAGAGTCTGATAATGCTCTTGTCATAGATATTGAGTTAAACACTGCAGTCAAAATGAAACAAATATGCAAATAAGTTGAGCTGTAATAAGAATGAGTTTAAGAGATCACTGAACTGCAATCAAATTTTTGGTATTACCGTATATGCTTGAATTTGTCTCTGCTAGATTAATGAAATAAACAGCCGAGCATATGACTTAATTTTTTTTTTTAGGGAACTGGATACACAAAACCAGGCATTGACAAAGCTGAAGTCTGCGGGGATGTTTTTTCTTAAATCGGGTGGACTGAAAGGTCCTCCTCTCGATTAGGGCTCTCCTCTCTTGCAGCTGAGACATAGATCTCTGATGTGGAACATTAAAGGTGAGCTAAAGCTGTCCACTGAGCAATGAGGTGTATAATAAAGGAAACCCAAGGGTCTGGAGAAGGTCAAGAGCACTGGCTACCACACCACACAGACCCGTGCACCAACGGTGACTGACCGGCACCCGTCCTTATCAGCTTCACCTGAGGAACATTTCAGTGTGAACACTGTACAAGATTTCAAGAAGAAAAAAAGAGAGAGCAGAAAAAGCGCATCTTTTCATCAGTAGAAGACCCGAGAGACATCCAGCATGCACTTAGGAGAAGCATCAGATGACTGACAGGATCTGTCAGCGAGTATCAGAGAGAACAGCTTAAGGAGAATAAG
This sequence comes from Labeo rohita, assembly GCF_022985175.1. NCBI lineage: Eukaryota > Metazoa > Chordata > Actinopteri > Cypriniformes > Cyprinidae > Labeo > Labeo rohita. The sequence continues at coordinate 5,910,447 of NC_066886.1, read as the reverse complement.
CCAGCCGAGACATTCTGTACGGGTCTGAAACCAGAGCTCGAGAATCATGCTTTAGTTTACTTGCTGAGTAATTTTGCAGGGCAAAAAATGTGAGCCCTGACGTATCATATACAAATTATGCCAAGTTATGTACAAATACTTAATCACTGCTTGCCAAGATGATAACTATAAACATCATAAAATTTAGGTTGAACCACTGATGTCACATGGACTATTTTAACAATGTCCTTACTACCTTTCTAGGCCTTGAAAGTGACCGTTGGAGCACCATTGTGTGAGTGACCCGATCAGCATATGTGTGTTTGCGCTGAAGGGAGCTTTAAAGGTGTTTTTGCAACTTTGAGTAATGTATAACAGACATATCTCATGAATCTTTTCATAAACAGAGTACAGAGAGAGTGTAAATAAGAGATTTACTGTGCAGTGTAGAGAGCTTTGCTGATTATAATGGAACTTTGTGAGATCGTGATGAACTAAGATGAGTGACAGCTTTTAATGATTTTAACAGAGTTTGTAAATGAGATATTGATTTAACACAACAGTTAAATAAACAAGAAGTTAATATTAAGTGACTTACATTGTCTGACTATAACACTATTGCCTGATTTTGCTCTATTTCGTCATCAAAAATAGTCTGAAACAAATCACAACTGAGCCGCTGCGCATCTCCATTCAAACAGCGGTGTTTAGTTTATGAACGAACGTGCGTTTTTAATCAATAATTTGATTTCCCATTCATAAAGTCACTTTATTCCTGAATGAATCAGCCATTTGAACGAATCAAATGAATGATTCAGTAATTAAATCAGTGACTTGCTGCCACCTACTGGCAGTTTTAGTTTCATTTTTAAAGTATCTTGTCAAAATTCCCCAGTAAATCACTTTAAGGAGTCAAATATCACCTCGTAATGGGTACAAATTTTTGCATCAGATTTTTTGATTACTGATTAGAAGGTGCTCCTAGAATTTTGACTGTGCTCCTAAATTGTTTAACTTAGGAGTACAAGCGCTCCTAAAGAGAAAAGTAAGCATAGAGCCCTGATAAAGGGTCAGAATGCTCTCAGATATCATCAGAAATGTCTTAATTTGTGTTCGGAAGAAGAACAAATGTCTTGCAGGTTTGGAATGACTTGAGGGTGAGTAATTAATGACAGAATTTTCATTTTTGGGTGAACTATCCCTTTAAGGAAACCAGCTATACTATACCAAATTAGAGTCATTCATTCAGGAATCAGTGGTTGTGCTTTATGTTTTTGATTCACTTTGGCTCATAAGAGCCAAAATGGTGGTCTCCAGTGAAGTCAATTTTACCTCAGTCTAGCTCTAATAGATTTAGGACCTCAGCTGAGACCAGAAAAGCATTTTTTGTGATGATTTTATGATGCCCCCTTAAAGATATTTTGGCAGACTAGCCTCTCCTGGAAAGATCTGCTGCTGCTGTCCATTCGGAGCTTATTGACTTCCAAGTGGTTCAATTGGATCGTAGAGTACCAGACTGACTGAGTATCTCTTTCCACAGACAAATATCAATTTGTCTTTGTTTTCTTTGAGCATTACCAAATGCCTATTGCACTTTTAAACAGGCAAACTGACTCTGATAATATTATAAGGAAAAACAATTCTGAGTTTTACACAAAGCAGAAGTGGCTGTAATCAAATCTGGCAGCACTGGACCAGTTAACTTTAATTATCCCTTTAATTTGGTTAATTTAAGAAGAGGACAATTGCTTTTTCTCTAAGGGCTAGTTGGTGTCAAATAACTTTGTTCAGTCTACATGAATTAAGTAAGTAAGTAGTCCAATTAGTTCACTTAGGTTCTTTTAGCAATCACTGGATTTTATCTAAAGGCCTAAAAAGATTCTCACTATTGAGGAAATGAGTAAAAGCTTTGTTCACATTGCACACAAGGTGCAGGTGATGAAATCTCATTTTTTACCATTCTCATTTTTAAGTATACTCAGTGTCTGCTGTTTCTACATTAGTTGCTATGGTAATAATATAAGCACCTGCTGTCAGTGTGGAAAAAGAGGAAGGAAAACAAATTTTGCTGCTGCTTATGTATATGATGACATCTCACTGCATTGGTGAACTCTCAAGGTGCATGAGACGACTTAAACGAGGCATTTTATGCATTCATCCACATGCTGTGTCCAAAACTGCTGACTTGTTTTTTATTCACTATGTATAGCTTGCTGTAAGATGAAAGAGTGAATGAAAATTGGTGCACTCAAATGCCATCCAGATTAAACTGATGAAAAACTACTTCTGATCTGACTGTTTAGACTAAAACTCATTACCAAAAAAAAAATTGGATTACAATCTGCTTTTAAATCATATATTGATGTGATTTGGATCTAGATTGTAAACATCAGATTTAAAAAATCTGACTTGAGTCAGATACACCAAAAAAAAAAAAAAAAAAAAAAGGTGCCCGTCAGAGCAAAGCTAACTGCAGATAGGCTACATGCAAATCATATTGTAATGCATTTAATAGACATAGTATTGTCAAATGATTTCACAACATTTTAATTTTCTTTTTAACGCTACAGTAGTTTCATATGACATGACGCTTCAAAAATGGCTTCATATCTCATTGCACTCAAATCTGTGCAGCCATGCTACGTTTACTTTTATGAGTTTCATAACTGCCCTTTTCAATGACATAAAGACTTTTGCAACAAACATGAGAAGCAATACATTCGATTATGCTGCTAAAAAGTCAAGAACGTATAGTAGCTTTGCTGTCATATTTTCAGAAAATATTTTCCCATTACAATATTTAAGTTACTAGGGATGCCTGTTTCCACCACTGAATAAGAATTAAAAAAGGTAATTGCGATTTCTTGTCCTGCAATTCTGACTTTTTTTTGCATGCATGATATAAACTTGTAATTCTGACTTTTTTCTCAGAATTGTGAGATATAAACTCAATTCTGAGAAATAAAATCAGAATTGTGAGATATAAAGTCACAATTCTGACCTTGTTCCTCACAGTTGCAAGTTGGTGTTTCTTGGTGTTTTTCTCGCAGTTGCAAGTATCTTGCAATTCTTACTTTTTTCTCACTTTTCGCAATTGAAGGTTACAAAGTCCAATTTTAAGGGAAAAAAGACTAATATGTGACCCTGTAACACAAAACCAGTCATAAGGGTCTTATGAAAGCTGAATAAATAATGTTTCCATTGATGAATGGTTTGTTAGGATAGGACAATATTTGGCCAAGATACAACTATTTAAAAATCAGGAATCTGAGGGTGCAAAAAAATCAAGATATTGAGAAAATTGCCTTTAAAGTTCTTCAAATAATGTTCTTAACAATGTATATGACTAATCAAAAATTAAGTTTTGATACATTTACAGTAGGAATTTTACAAAATATCTTCATGGAACATGATCTTTACTTAATTTCCTAATGATTTTTGCCATAAAGGAAAAATCTATAATTTTGACCCATACAGTGTATTTTTGGCTATTGCTACAAATAAACCCCAGCGACTTAAGACTGGTTTTGTGGTCCAGGGTCACATATGTTCTCAGAATTGTGAGTTTACTGTATATCTCACAATTCTGATTTAATAACTTGCAGTTATGTGTTATAAAGTAAGGACTGCGAGATACAAACTCACAATTCTTTATTTTATTTCTCAGAACTGCAAGTTTGTCTCACAAATCTGACTTCATAACTTCATAACAATTTTGAGTTTATATCATGCAATTCTTAAGAAAAATGTCAGAATTGCAAGTTTATATCAATTTTTCACAAGAACCATTTTTTTCTTAGTGTGAAGAACATTTAAAGAAACTTTTTCCACTATGAAGAAGCTTTAGTGGCTCCATGGATGTGGAAGGTTCCTCATGAAACCATCAATGGCAATAAAGAAGCTTTATTTTTAAGAGTGTTCACACAGAAAATGGTTATTTTAAGAACTGTTCACTGAAAGGTTCTTTCGCAATCCAAAACGGCTCTTTTGAGGCACTGCTGTGAAACTGCTTTTGGAACTGTTATTTTTAAGATTTTAATTGTGTCAGACCCATCCTATAAGTTCTCACCTGTCTGACATTACTAATCCGCCCGAGGCTCTGATCAGCCACCAGGCCACTCGAATCCATCTAAAAGGGTTTAATCCACCTCTCTGCACACAAGTTTGGTTTCAGATCCTCTTTACACTGGATCACTAAAGGGGCACATCTATAATTCATTAACGGCTGAACTGGGTAAACATCACCAAGCATTAGTTTAAAATGGATGAATGTGTTTGGAGAGCTGGGACAAACTCTGCTTACATGGCACGCCACTAATTAGCACAATCGGCACCGCGATAAAGTGAATGTAAAAACACTTGTGATGTATCCAAATAGCGCTTCGGCGTAAGAGATCTCAAGATGATGCAAGATATACACTGCTGTTTCCAACAAGAATTATTTTTGTCTGAATGAGTTAGTGCTTTTTTAATGGAGTTTCAAGATATCAGTGATCAATCAATCAAGATGTTCCCCTTCACCATCACCTCTACAGCAGATCCCATTTAGATTAGCAGGAGGCAGAAGGGGAGAGTGTGAGATTGACAAGGCCAGGCTGCTTTATCTAATGCCCGTAAAAAACACAGAGCCAAGGCGCAACCGCCTGAGGTGTTTCAGGACATGTTCTCATTGTCTTGTGAAAGAAGAGAAGCTGCAGACCTCCAATTCAAGAGCCAAAGTCAAATGTGGCTCAATGAATTGTACTGTACCATCTCAAACTTCACTCACCTCAAAAGACCTGTCAAAAAATACCAAACTTATTTTGCTGTACTTGCACTATTTGATTTTCATTTGAAAGCTAAAGTGTGTGATTTCAGCACCATTAGCATCTCTAAATGGAATAAAAAACAGATGTTCAAAGTATCCATGTATTTTTGCAATAATATAATATAATATAATATAATATAGTAAAAATTAAAATAATAAATTATACAGTTAGCCAGTTTAGGAGGTCTCTTAAAATTAACAGTTGATTAAAAAAAAGAACCATGTATTGTAATATAATATAATATAATATAATATAGTCAAAATTAGAATAATAAAATATACAATTAGCCAGTTTAGGAGGTCTCTTAAAATTAACAGTTGATTAAAAAAATAACCATGTATTGTAATATAATATAATATAATATTTCAAAATAGCCATGTATTGTGACAAATATTATATAATAAAAGGTTATATTATATTATATTAATTATATTATATTATATCATATTATATTGTATTATATTATATTATATTATATTATATTATATTATACAATTAGTCATGTATTGTGACAAAAAACAGTATTTTTATAACATATAATATTTTCAGATTCACTTTATTTACTAAACATTTTCCCCCACTTACATTTTTATAGTCTGCTCTCTTTGAAAACGTATTGGGAGCATTAAACTGCCATAGAAAAGTATTTAAACATAAAAAAACACCAAAAAACATGACCCTATAATATTATAAAAAGGTACAACAGCTGTTACTGAGGTGGTGCCTTTTTAAAAGGTACTAATATGTACACTTATGTAAATATGTATCTTTAAGTTACTAATTCACACCCTTCAGGTGTAAATAAGGTACAAAAGCGTAACTTTTTACAAGGATACTGCACCAGTGACAGCTTTTGTACCTTTTTTCTCTAAGAGTGTATGCTATATCTGGCAGTACTACAGTACAGGCACCGTTTGCATTTTGTAATAGTCATCTTATTTCTCTAGATGTATACTTTTAGTACTTATAGAGCTACCTGCTGGAGTAAGTAGGTCACTTACATAATACACAGGCTCTCCTGTAATTCAATGCGGCGTCTGTTGAGAATATAAATGTACATGGGGTACATCTCACAAAAACACTCTTGACAAAATTACTCCTAGTGTAATACCGTAATTGGGTCCAGCTCCAGTCAATATGCACATTCTCTTCCACCGAATGAAACGCAGAAATGATCAAAACATCCCTTTTCATGGGGAAATGCAGGAATACATTAGACAGATCTGAGCTTTCGGATGACCAAAGCACTGGATATGCAGGTATCATTTTCACAGGTGCATCAGACGTTTTGTAGTAATAATGTGCTTTGGTGTGGACAGAGATAATGCAAAAGCAAAAACAACAGGAGCTCATAATGCTAATATCGTCACAATTGCTGCTATTGAGGACACCTCTACAGTCCCACACCTGCACAATTTCCAGCTCTATCTGTGTCATCAGATGGCAAAAAAAGCTATTTATTTCACGGCTATGAGTGGCTACTCTTCTAAACAAAGATGCTGCGCGTATTCCAACAACAACATTAGCGTCCCGGCTTCGTGGACAAGACAAAACACAACCCTTGAGGGCCTTTCTAGTTGAATGGAGAAAAATAGGAAACACAGAGCGCAGAATTCGTTTACAGAAGGTAAGTGTCCGTATTAATTAATGTCCAGATGAGGAACTCTCCTGTTTAGCACATCACAGGCTTGTGTTTCACTGTCACGGCTTTGATTAGCCCAGGTAATGAATTAATGCGAGCCCGCATTAAAACAACCAGGTTGCCCAGGTCAGGAATAATGTGTGGACACAATGGAAGAGCGATACACACACTTCAAGTTGAGATTGAGTGTATGAAGCCATTTCATTGATGTTCTGCCAGGATTTTTTCCAAATGAAAAGTAGTTTGTGGTGTTTGCAACAGCTGGAATGACTATTAATTCGATTTGAACAAACTAAGCATTACATTTTCAGTGGGTAACTTGTCTTGCACTATTTCTACAGCAGACATCCTATAATAATAAATAAAGAAATTAATTTAAAAAAATTAAAATATTATTTTGTGCTAAATATATAATGCAGGAAGCATAAAAATTAGAAAATTTTAAAACACATTTTGGGTAAAAATAGGGAAATATACGTAGAAAATACATAAATTATTTATTTGTTTTAATTTATGCATGCTCCATATATAGTACGTAAAATCATGCAGATTTTGTGCTATAACCTATCAGTGATCAGAATTATGATTTTGGCCTGGTAGATGATAAAATGAGTGAAAAATCACCCTAATTAGCCATAATTAGGAGCAGAATAGATTTTTTTTTTTTTTTTTTTTTGGCCATTGCTACAGGTACATAGTTGCTAGTTGCATCTTATTAAACAATAAAGACTTGCACAACATTATGTTTTTACCTCTAAACACTTTTTCCATAGTGCATGGTCTGAAAACTAACACATTTCATGTATGAATCACATAAACAGCTCCATACGTACGGCTTTTTCAACATAGTAAACTTGCTCGGTAGCTCACCCGGTACAGCATTGCACTTGCAATACAAAGCGCTCAGGCACAATGCACAATTTTAGTAACCACAAATCACCCATCATTGCAACCACTTATCAATGTGCTAACAACAACTCGAAACCCCTTAACTACCGCATAGCAACGCCTTGGTTGTTTTCTAGGGCAGAGTCAAACCTAATAGCAGAATAGTGCCAGCGTTTTGCTTCTCTTGAAACGGAACATCTCTCTGCAAACCTGCTTCTAATTAGTTCATTAAAAACAGAATCACATTAGTCCGACTTCACGCCTGCAAGCTGGCTCGTGTTTTATCAGAACAGGGGGAAAAGAAGAGTTCAGGAGGGCTGAACAATGAGCTGGTGTAAATTAAACAACCATGAAAACAAATTACAAGGACGACCCATGGAAGAAAAGACAGGGAATTACTTCATTTGAAGAATAATAGCATAAAGAAACACGGCTCTTGACAAAAACTGTTTTGCTGAATAGAAATAAACTGATTATTTAGTGTCCTGTGGTTCTGAAAATTGGTCACCCAGGTGTCTGTGCATGTTACATTTTGCCAATTTTTCACATTCATAAATAACAGCAAAGCACTAAGTAGACTAGTTTGGTTAGTTGAATTTGTTTCAACAGTGTAATTTATGATTTCAAACCAGTCCAAATCAAAAATTCTCACACAAAATTGCACTGAAAGCAACTTATAGTACATTACTTAAACGTAAGACAACAAATATACTGTATGACAATCTCCCTTAGAAAAAAGGTACAAAAGCTGTCACTGGGGCACATTTTAGGTATTTATTTATATTCTTTAGATAATAATACATACTTTTAAGGTACTAAGATGCACCCTTCAGGTGCAAATACGGTACAAAAGTGTACTTTCTAAAAAGGTTCCACCCTAGTACCGCCTTTTGTACCTTTTTTCTGAGAATGTACAGACCAGATCTCAATCTGGTCCAAATCAGTACATGTAATGACAGACATCTTATGCTGATAACTGTAACGCAGACATAAATTTGAAAATGAAACCCATATGAATAGTGCTTTAATGTCGTAAAAAATCCATGAGCTAACTGACAGCGATGGAAGTGCGAACAAATGAACATTCGAATCTCGCCAAAAGCCTCCGAGCAGCTCATTACGCCAACAGACCTAAAGCACAGGCCAATTATTGTTCATCTCTCCTTATATAGCCAAACAAACAGCCTCATTTGCATATTGTTTAATGGATTGTTTGGTTAAAAGAAGCAATGAATAAAGGCCATTATTCCCCACCTATACCATTTACCCCTCATAATCGCTCTGCAAACGTGTCCCCAGATGTAATTCTTAGCTGTCAAAAGTATAAATTGCCAAGCCTTGGGGCTTGGTGTTAAACAGCAGGTGGGTCGCTTCTGGATGTATTAGCGAGTTTTACTGTTCTATCAGCTGAAATGAATATGTGTCTTCTGTGAGTGACCTTGGATATTATAAATCATTAAAGGGACAAGGAATTTAAGATATTCCTTGAATAAAGAAGTGATAAAAATACTTTGGCTTAAAAACTCACAAAGACTTACACTAACAATGTCTGCGTTTACTGCGGTTTAGTGTTGTGTGATCTACTATTTTGTTTAAGGGAATGAATGAAAATGAGTTAAAAAGGGATTTGTATATTCATTTCATATGTTTAAATGGGCCAAGAGACAAAGGAAGCTTATATATTTACATACTGCACTGCTCTATTTATAGTTAATCCAAACCATTCAGTATATTCCTTTTTCATCTTGAAATGACTAAAACATTATTATTTGAGCTTAGACATCGCAGGATCTCTTAGATGTCTTTTATCTGTTAGATGTCTTCAGAGATCAGAGCACTTTCTTGAGGCTGTTTTGACTAAAATTATGTTTTAGGTTCTTATTGTTTGTTTTAAAACAAAATAAAGCAAAAACAACTGACTGACCTTCTTGTGATTGTTCTCTTATGTGTTGCTTCTTGTTTAACCTTTATTTGCATGAAAAAGGGTGTTGGGTAATGCTTGGGTTTGCTCAGAGCAGATGCACTTGACCCTATCAGAGAGCATCACTCGATATTAGCATCTTCCTCTTCCGCCACTCGCTCACTTCTGTGATCTATAATGTGAAGTGCCTCCTTTGGTGTTGTGAAAGGTTAAGTGTGTAAATAAATGCAAAGTATGGCTGTTGTGTTCGGTTTTGAAGGGCATGAGTCAGTCAAATCATAACGGGTGTTGAATCCTAAAGCTTTTGGAAGTCAATTACAGTTATTTGTGTAAAGTTTAAAGAGATCCAACCAAAAAACAGAGTTTACAAAGAGTTCAACCAAAAAATTACCATTCTGTAATCATTCACTCTTTTTTTTTCATGATTATGTGGCAGATTATCAAATAATGAAGACTTACTTCCACACAGTTCCTTCCACATTTTTTCCATAGTGCATGGTTTGTAAACGAATACATTTTGATGTTTTACTCACATAAACAGCTCCATACGTATGGCTTTTTAATATAGTAAACTTGCTCTGTAGCTCACCTGGTAAGCATAGCACTTAAAATACAGAATGTTTAGACACAACGCTAATAAAATACAGTTCAACAAAAGAGCTCAAAACCATGTAAAAGCAATTTAAAATGGCATGGTTGCTTCAGCAAATGTATTATTTTAGCAGCACTCGCTGAACATTTTACTTTGAAATTGCTGCAAAATGTGCAAGAACTAATGCCAAACAAGTTTTACAAAAATGTTGCACATGCACATTTTTTTTATGAGATTGGATTGTTATTTCCTATGTGGAAACCAAAACAAGTTCTGAAGATGGTGCAGTACGTTATCAGAAAAGAAAGAAATATGAAAATACTGTACAACCAGAAAAATTGTGTTATTTTTTTATCAGTCTGGGCCTCTAAATGCAGGTGAGAAAACTAATATTGGACTGTGTCAGGTAGTTGAATTTGTGTGTGTGTGTGAGTGAGAGAGAGAGAGAGAGAGAGAGAGAGAGAGAGAGAGAGGGGGAGAGGAATGCCTAAGTGTAACTAGATTACACAGCGTGAAAAATCAATACTGATGAAGTTCTGAGAATAGGGCTTATCGATTAAACACAAGGGATGATAAATAATTGCTACATTCTGAGAATAAGTGTAAATCGGTAAATTATGATGCCTTTTGATTTTCATATTGATCCTTCTCAATAAAGAAACAGTACAAGGCCATTTGTGCCGTATTTCATAAGGTTCTTTCTGGAGGAGACTTGTTAACTGCATATAGATCAAGCTGTAATATGTTCAATGCATGCTAGGAGCAAAGTAGATGGAAATGAGTATACATATCATTGAATTGGATTAAATTAAAGGGATACTTTACTGCAAAATGAAAATTCTGTCAGCATTCACTCACCCTCATGTCATTCCAAAACTTTGTCATTCTTTTACCAGTGGAACACATACAAAAAGAATATTTTGAAAAAATCTATAAAAGTAAGAAAATGATTTTTGAATGAACAATCCTTTTAATTAATGCAAAATACAACAGTGCATGTTTTTCAAATCTTTCCCTTCTTCTTTTCATCTCTTCACCTCCATTCTGCACAAGCGATTGACTGTACGACAATAGTTCATTATAGTGATGATCAGATGAGATCAGCTGATTTGTCCCAAAAAAAAAAGGGACTGACAGCATCAGCAGTGAATGTGAGCACGTCACCAAATTTTCCTGCACACAATCTTCATCCATTACAATGATGCTACCTTTACAGAGATGTCTTTGTCTCTCAGTGTTCAATGAAAATAAGTTGTGCCTTCTTATTGAATATATTCTCAACACTCTTAATTGGTAGGACTATGGATTTTATCTCTTTTTAATATTCTAATGGATGGCAGATTGGCATTTTAATTGAGTTCAGTGTTCAAATAGTGGTCAGGGAAATTGCGATGTGATCTCGTATCATATCACTTGAGCAGATTCCACAACAGCCGCGCTGTTATTTAAAGGGGACGGAGCCAAAATAACACTGGGATCAATCCAAGCAAATTCTACAAACAGAGCCAATGCACAATTTGCCATGAATAATTTGTATTAATGTCTCCTGGTATTGTGAGATGAAAGAAAAAATAAAACACTCACAGTAACAATTATGGGCACATTTAATCCATGTCTAACCACAAACATAAGCCATATAAAGGTAGAATGTGCCATTTCTGTGCCTCTAGAGGCTTCACACATTCTTTAAAGACTAAGAGTTTAATTATTTATTTTTTTAAGGTGAAATATTTCATATAAGTTTAATCTGCAGTGACAACTACACTGACATACACTGTCAAAAATTTAGGGTAGGTAAGATTTTAAATGTTTTTGAAAAAAGGTTTTTATCCTCACCATTGGTACATTTATTTGATCAGTAAAAACAGTAACATTGTGATGGCAAAGCTGAATTTTCAGCATCATTACTCCAGTCTTCAAGTCACATGTTCCTTCAGAAATCATGCTGACAAGCCTATTAGAATGATCAAGAAACATTTCTTATTTTCAATGTTAAAAACAATATTTTGTGGAAACCATACTACATTTATTTATTCTTTAATGAATAAAAGGCACACAGAACCAGCATTTTTTTGAAAAATAAATCTTAAAAGGATAAAATAAATCTTTAAAAAAAATCTCTTTTGTAACATTACATATGTCTTTACTGTTACTTTTTATCAATTTAATGCACCCTTTCTAAATAAAAGGACTATTTCCTTAAAAAAAAAAAAAAAAAAAAAAAAAAAAAAAAACTTACTGACCGTAACATTATAGTAAAAATAGTAACATTAACTCTTCCAGTGGCATGACCTTGGGGGTGGGACTACCTGTATGCTCAACCAATGGTAGATGGGGAAACCAGTTCAAAAATAATAATTATTTTCACAATTCCATTCAGGGATGCTAGTTAAAAATAGGCTACATGTTTCAGATTTTAGTTTTTATGTTTTACATTCAAACATATTCCTTCCCATGCTGTGCAAAACCGAGAAGCTATGATACTGTGGAAATAAAACAATCCTTTTAGGCATCAATTCAGTGCACCCTCTCTGTGCTGAGAGAGGACGGTGATGAATCATCCATCTGTTAAAACACACACACACGCACATGCTAGAGAGGAAAGTTTTCTCACTATGTGACACACATTCATACATTTGTGAGAGTTTCTCCCAGGGCTCTTCAAATGTGTGCATGGAGAGTACGGTGAATGAATCCATCTAATCTGGGCATTGGTATTCGCGGCTGTTTGTGCCGGTTGTGTGGTAGGATTTGGGAATGGCTGGAGGGGACGGAGCCCGTGAGAAGCTGTGGGTATTGTGTTGGGTTGAGGATACCAGGCTGGAGAAGTGGTCTCCTCTGAGGAACTATAGAGACCGAGGCAGTTCCCATGCTCCAGTGCTCCATGGAACACTGCATTGTGTGGCCTCTACTTCAGGCCAGTGATAAAGCCTCTCCAGACCTCTAATTACCCACAATTCTCTTTCCCCTCTGTTTTTCTCTCTCTATTTCATTCAACCAGTATCTCATCAGAATGCAATTTTAAGTGCGAAGCTTTGACACGTCAAGGTTTCAGTCAGAGCGCATTTATTCAACTGACTACACAGGCTGAATATTTCCTCTTTGCATTAGCACAGTGCATTATTCACAAATGATTTGTTTATTTTTGACTGAACGTGGGAAGCGAGTTGCTCATGCTTTGAAGGCAAGCAGGGTCATTCTATGAAACATTTGCCATTTTCAGCAAGTAAATTTTGTGCCATCTCAAACAAATTCAAACATCAAATAATAAACTTTTAATATACATTCGGAAGTAATTGTCTTCTGAAACAGATTTGACGGCATTATACATTTTGTGCTCAAGGTCATACAGGTGCATTTGTGCCTACACAACATCACAATAACAGGGCTGACATTTTAAGATTGCCTCTTGCTGGCCAACGAGGTAAAAGATGTTGACATGCAGGTTAGCAAAATGCATCACCGTCTGTGTGTGACATCAGAGAGTTGTGGAGAGAGACCACAGGAATATGTTGGAAGCATATGATAGATGTGAAAGACATTGTGGAAGGAGAATGAGAGCAGAAAGGAGGAAAGAAAATAAGGAAAAAGATACTCAATTGCCTTGTTGGTGTCCTGCTCAGTGGAGTCGCGCAGGTAGAGTCACAGCTTTTTACACACTTTCTCAACTCTTAAGTGAAAACAGCTGTGGTACCCAAATAGCTCAAATCAAAACTACTACGGGACAGTTCGTCATTTAAGTGCAGTACGAAGCAATACAGATATTAAAAAACTAAAGCTGACAGCTATTTTTTTCTAATATACACATTACACACAAGTGCAATCAATATACAAATTGTAATGAAAGAAGGAAAACATTAATCCTTCCAGTCAGCAAATATTAATCTAAGTAATAGAAACAGAAACAAAGTATTAGGCAAACATGTGTTCTTGCCATCTCTACTGCCTAACTGCTTCTTCTATTTTTTTTTTGAAAGAAATAGTTTTATTCAACAAAGATGCATTAAATATATATTAACTTAAGTGACACTTAAAGACATTTATAATGTTACTAAGGATTTTTATTTAAAAAATATTAAGCAGCAATTGCTTTTAACACTGGTAATAAGAAGAAATGTTTCAGCATATCATTATTATACAGTATATTGATGCTAAAAATTCATTTTAAAATGTATTCAATTAGAAAACAGTCATTTTAAATTGTAAAAAAAAGTATTTCTTGGTGAGACTTCTCTCTCTCTCAAAAAAAAGAGAATAATGGTAGTGAATGAAGGAAACAGAAGGTTTTGTAGGCTCCTGAAGCCTAAAACAGCAGCTAAAAGTGAGACAGATTTCTGCCATTTTGTGACATCTCTCAGCCAAGGAGCTAATGAAGAAAATAAAGGCAAGTAACAGAAGATCAGAGATCTAGCGGCACAGGGAGATTCTTCAAAAGTTGAACAAAAGTCTCCCGAGAAAGGCTATCACTGATTTCACATCACACGTCAGCTTGTCATGTATAATAGCATGAATATTTAATGCACAGGAAAAAAAGATGAGAAGAAGTCTTATCTGAAATATGGATTTCCTCATTGGGCCTAATAAATATTTGACTTAATAAGCAGCTAGACAGATTAATGATTAGCCGAGTTTAAATAGTTAATAGAGGGCAGATATGAGGAGAAAAGTGCCATTATGTGCACCCGTTGCTGTCATTGTGACGTCAGAACAAGAGAACATGATAATGAAACTGCTCATCATATTGACCTGAAGCTGGCACAGGTTGGGTAGCAGACCACTATCATGCGCTACATGCGTGAATCTTTGCAAAAGTTATGAAAAAATATCTGCATAAATGAGTTTTGTAATCACTAGTCACAGTAGGCTTCAGAACAATCATCTAAATCCAAGAATACCAGGCAGAAGACAGTAAAGAGGGATGGTAACAGGAAGCCTGATCAAACTTGCTAGAACAAGCCCTCATCCATTTGACAACTTCTTATAACAGTAACAGGAAATTCATTTATTCACAATGACCTTAAAGACTGCCACCCGCTTCTTCTGACAATTACTTCAGCGGAGCCCAGATACAGCTGTAATTTTGCTCATGCTCTAATGAAAGCCTGATTCCAGGAACATTCAAGCTCTTCTAAAAACAACGATCATTTATAGGCCTGTGTAACACATGGGTCAGGGAATTGTGCCTCATTCTTTCATTTCTAAGCCAATCTCAATTGCTTGTACACAATGTACTTGTGACAACAAGTTAGACTGGCTGCTATTGAAGTGCACAGTGGGAATTTAATGCTTTAATTAAAGCCATTGATTTGTAAATACTTACATTAATTGCAAAGTAAACTTTGTAACTAACTACATAGTAATGCATTTTAATGCATTCTAGGTATTTTCTCAGTGCAAAGTCTGTTCCAAAACCTTATGTTTCGCTTATTAGATTATCACACAGATTTCAAATTGTGAGTAGTGCTATTTGTTTTGCTTCTTGTATAGATTTAACTACCTATTTTTTAGCATAGTTCCCCAAGTAAGTCTTAGTGTACTTGGGCATATGACATTTTAATTACTGACACTAGATGTGACACATGCACAGTGTGCTAGGTACTACAGCTCTTCTTTAGGCATATATGTGGGTATGAAAGTACAATAGAGCAAAATTCAAAAACACTGGCCCCTTAAATCACTACCTCAGCCTTTTCCCTTGGGATATTGCATACACATATGTGTAGTGTACCTACACAAATACACACACATGAGTTGAGCAGGTTCACCCATGTCCTTCTGTAGCTGAGGCCCACTTTGGTTTTTGTATGTCAAGTGATGTGTGAAGATGATCCCTGGAGATCAAATACACCAGAGTGTATGTGTGTGTGTTTCCTCAAAATAAGCAGCATGAAGACCAATCCACCCAATCTTACACAATCCAGCACTTTCTCTCTCTCATATGCACACATAAGAAGACAAACACACACACAGAGGCGAGAGAATGAGAATCAGGGTATGAGTTTCTCTCCTGACTCACTCATCTGCTATCAGTCACTCCCACACTGCTTCCACACAGCGAGAATAGCAGAGGAAGAATAAACAAATATTTAGAAATGTTCTGTAGCCAGGACTGCATGAGCAACAGGGAGAGATAAACTTACGGTGGTTATAACTGTTACTGGCACATTCAGGCTTATTTTTCATGTTTAGTTCATTCTTAAGAGGATATTTCACTCAAAAATGAGAATTCTGTCATCATTTACTCCAATCTTTTGAAACAAAAAAGCTATTTAAATCAGAATGTCCAAGCTGTTTTTTAACATACAATAAAAGTGAAGGATGACCAAAGCTTTGTACAATAAAAGATTATCAGTGAATAAAAACTTAGGGTTCAGTCTGCAATCTGTTTCCTAAACAAAGCTATCATTAAAACAGTTGAGGTCAAAAGTTTACATACACCTTGCAGAATCTGCAAAATGTTAATTATTTTACCAAAATATAACTATACAATACACAATATACAAAGTAATATAATATACAAAATGCATGTTATTTTTTATTAAGTACTGACCTGAATGAGATGTTTCACATAAAACACATATAGTCCACAAGAGAAAATAATACTTGAATTTATAAAAATGACCTCGTTCAAAAGTTTACATGCGCTTGATTCTTAATACTGTGCTGTTATCTAAATGATCCACAGCTGTTTTTTGATAGGTGTTCATGAGTCCCTTGTTTGTCCTGAACAGTTAAACTGCCTACTGTTCTTCAGAAAAATCCTTCTACAAATTCTTTGGTTTTTCAGCATTTTTGTGTATTTGAACCCTTTTCAACAATGAGCCAGGGGTGTAAACTTTTGAATAGAAAGAAGATGTGTACATTTTTCATATTTTGCTTAAATATCATATTTTTTCATTTAGTACTGCCTTTCAGAAGCTACAGAAGATACTTACATGTTTCCCAGAAGACAAAATAAGGTAAATTTACCCTGACCTTCAAATTCAAAAAGTTTTCACCCCCAGCTTTTAATGCATTGATATTTGTTTATTCTTATGATCCCTCGACTCTTATTTTAGTGAAATAATTAAAAATTTGCAGATTCTGCAAGGCGCATGTACTTTTGACCTGAACTGTATGTGAAAAAGATGAAAAGCGTTTTTCAATCAATAGATAGATGGGCGCAAAAGTGGAGAGCAAAAAAATAAATAAATAAAAACGTGGCTGCAGTGGCACTAAAGTGCTCTGAAGAGTTTAAAAGCAGAAATGTGAAGTAAGTATTTTTGTTAGGAACTATGAATTATTCAGCAAAAAACAGTTTATTATTCAAGCTGTAAAGTTGTATAAATCATCCTTTTTTGAGGTAGGAATATTTTTCTAGGTAGATGAACTTCTGGTTACGTGTTATTGATGTCATTTCTACGAGTGGAGTTTGTTCCATGCAAACAGTGCTTTGCTGTAATTGCATCACGTCTGTTCCTGGAATCTTTGCATGTATTGTATGAAAATTACAAGGTTTAGCATACAGGTCCTGACACTGAAATTGACATTTTACATAACTTTCCATAGACAGCTTAGCAGATGATTCTTTTTTTAATATCTATCTCGTAAAAAAAAAAGAAAAAGTATACATTTGTTTCTTAGGATCTTTCTGGCCCGGTTTCATATATTTTTCTCTAAAAATCATTCATGCAGGTTACCCCAAACCTAAACTTAATCCTTAAATCTGATTGATTGATAGCATTGTTGAACCAGGACCAGTAAGGATGCTGATCCAGGAACATCTCCAACTTTGCAAAACCTCTTTCACCATATGGACGCAATTTTTTGTCTTGTTCCTGAATGAGTCAAATTCAGCTCTGCATCCAAGTTTCGACAGCCATCCCAAGAAAAGACTTGACTCACGGTAGATGTGCGCTCCCTGATTCACAAGTCATTCTGACTCTGAAATGATTTGGAGTCTGAAAATACTGTTCTGCGCAGCCTTGAGTGAAATCAGTCATGCGTTTACACAAATAAAATGAAGAATATGGGATAGGGGGAGGTGTGTGTATGCGTGTGGGTGTGTAACTAATCAATACACCGTGGGGGCTATCGCCAGGCTTGAGTGTATAAAACAACAAATCTCTTCATGGCCCTACACACTTTAAGTCTCTATCTATTCATGTGCCCGTGGAGGGTGCCTTGAAGCTTACTGAGACTCTGATAAGCAGACATGTGTGTGTTTGTGTAATCGCCCACAGGAGAGCCAGTCTAACAGCTCTTAAAGTCTGCAGTGGGCGAGAGTGAATAGTATGAAAATAAAGCATGAATGTGAACACTGACTAGCTGCATGTCACTTTCATGCACACCGTCACCTTTTAAAGTCAGCTCTCTGTGTCTTATCTTACTGTAAGCTGATTTCTTGCCTTTTTCTGCTATCTAGTACAGTATGTATCTTACTCTTTCACTCTCTCTCGATTCACATTTCACTGTTTTCAATTCAATTTGCTGTGCTTTATTAGCATGACAAAAACTGTGTATTGCCAAAGCATTTGGAGAGTAAATTTAAATTTAGTAATCTTATTCAGTATTAACAATAAATTTGTTTTACTTTGTGGGTTTAATGTAAAAAGAAAAGAAATAAGAGAACAGGTTACCCAAAAATTAAAATTTGCTGAAAATGTTCTCACCCTCAGGCCATCCAAGATGTTGATTAGCTTGTTTCTTCATAAGAACAGATTTGGAGAAATTTAACATTACATCACTTGCTCACCAATGGAAGTGAATGGGTGCCGTCAGAATGAAAGTCCAAACAGCTGAGTCCACATGTAATGTACAGTAAGTAATCCACAATCATTAAGACGTCCTTAACTTTAAATCGTTGCTTTCTACTCTCATATGAGTGCTAGTTCTCTTTTGATAATATTCAGTTTTCCAGTGAAAAGGTCACTTTTGTCTGAATCAGGTTAGAAATATACACAGGCCAAGCACCGTTTACATGCAAAAAAACAGTTCAAAACAGTTCTAAATAAATATGTTAGTGGATTTTGATGTGAGAAGACAACACCTTATTGAATTAGCCTTAGAGGCTGTCAATCTAAAACGCAAATGTGCGCTCTAAACTTATTTGTACAGCACATTTTCTTATTTTGGTCATGCATGCGGACCTAAAGACCATTTGAAGAGTTCAGATGCAAACCAGCTAAAAGCCATCTCGGTCAAAACTGAGATAAGGATACTGAGTGAATGCTCCTGACACATAGTATACGTCCATCAAATACTTTTACTTCAAACTCGCTAAATTCCAGCCTTAGCCCAATCAGAAGTACCAGTACTTACATAGAAGCCTATACAAAGTAGCCAGAAAGAAATGCTCATTTTAAACAAATATGTCAGATGGATTTAGAGGCTTTTGCATCTGAAAGTCATAACATGTAATTTTGGTCCATGTAAATCATGATTAATCCCACCTAACATTAAGGTTTTTAAATATCCTTCTATATTGCAATAATTTTACATTCAATCTTCAAATTAATGAAAAAATATGGAAAAATAAAAAATATCAAAAATATATAATAATTAAAAAAATAGCAACCACCTAGCAATGACAGAAGACATTAACTAAAATAATATGAAAAATAAAAATAGTGGAAAAATATAATTTATAACATAAAAAGTGCTAGTGAGAAAATACGATTGGAGTTTTTTGACATACCCTAACTGTCTTGAGCCAGAATACACCGAGTTCAGGCAGAGCAAGACAAGACGAGCGTTTGACATTAAAAAGTATTTAAATTGTATTATTTTTATGAAAACCGATCATTTTGCTAGGTAAGACCTTTCCTCCTCGGATGGGATCATTTACACCACATTTGGGATCATTTAAAGCCACATTTAAACTGCATTTTGAAAGTTTAAACTCAGGGCACCATAGAAGTCCATTTTATGGAGAAAAATGCTGAAATGTTTTCTCAAAAAACATAATTTCTTTACGACCGAAGAAAGAAAGACATCTTGGATGACAAGATGATTATCTTTCTTTCTATCTATCTATCTATCTATCTATCTATGTCTGTCTGTCTATCATCCATCCATCAGTCCATCGAATGAATCACCAGGAATTGATCCAGGAACACATCCTAAAAAATCCACAACTCGCAACAGCTTTCAGTCGCCCACTTCATCTTTTCAAGCGGGATAAACAAAAACGAATGCCACTTATACAACTGATGAGCAAATGGACTTAAAGCGTAAAGTTGATAGAGAACAGGCTGCGCATCAAGCCAAGATTACCAAACAACGGTGGCGTGAAATGCTCATAAATCTAAAGCCGTCGCATTAATCAGGAAAGCATTTGCAATAAACTCCAAAATACAGGCCAAGCACGGCCGTCATAAACACTCTGGATGATCACATTAATCGGCTTTATTAATGGGACATTGAGTTTTGATCTGATTGGCCGTGCATTGCATTTATTTATGTAAATGATCAGCTCATGAGGGAAATGTGCCGTTCCACAGCTGAATGCTGAGATGATTAATGTATGACGTCCCAGATAACATCACGGAGAGACTTAAGGCCCGCCGCGTGCCTCGCGTAGCCAGCAGCGGAAACAGAATTAAACATGAACTAGGATGACAGGGAAACACAGGGCTGATTGGACACGACAGCAAGCTTTGATAGTCTAATTCACAAACATATTCAACTTTAAGCCAGGACAATAAACAAAATAAACAAATATGATAAACAAAGGAGCAAATGCAGCTTGATAGATGCAATACATGTAGAAACAATTCAGACGAAACGACTAGGTAGACGATAAGCCAGAGGAAGGCCGTTTAAAGGCACTCAAGAGCGCTGTATTCTGTTCACACAGGCACATGAATTGTTGTTTTGCCCTTGGCGTATGGTCGTATCACAATTGAGGTCATTACAGAACAAGCGCTCACATTTTATCGGAGATTTCCCCGCCTCCTCTGAACGTTTATGCACGTCTTTCTGCAGTCCAGTGCATCTAATCCAGTGTGCGGTTTACTTATCTCACGTCTGTAGATCAATACATTTCTGAAACAGCATTGTAGCTCTAATCCGGATGATTAAAACAACAATGTTTTGAGTTTTGGATGGAGTAATAACTTTGACCTTGCACTGCACTTTCGGCTTCCGTTTGAAACATTTCACCTGTTTTTTTCCCTACGTACCGAGCTTATCTGCGCTAACCCTCGCATTTAATACCTGACCTATTTATGATTTTTCGGATATCTTCAGATGAGATAGCACTAATGAAGATTTCTTCCGCATCACAACAGATTTGCTAAACAGATTCTTGAGGACTCTCTTGTTATTTTGCGCTAATTTCAGCTGTGAAATGTTTTTTCTGGCAAGGCCGAGAGCGTGTGATTAGAATGTTATTAAATGCTTTTATGTCAGTGCTATTGAACTGACTGCCAAAGGAGACAGTGTGTGCCTTTGGCGTCTCAATCTGCCAGCACAGAACACACAGCCCACGGTTTCAAATGAGCACGGAGCACTTGGAAAACAGAAGCGGCATCGTGATCTGCGTCTCTGTTTCTTATGATTTTAGGAAGCTTTAATGCGGCAAACAATAATTATTCTTAGAGTAACATTTCCTAAACCTTCACAAGTCTTGGAGGACCACTTTGCTATTTGAATACCGATTCATAGACTCAGTATTCTGTTTTTAATAAGGTGCATTGTGTTTTTTCATTGCTTGTATTGTCATTATTTTTTTAAGTGCTAGTTTCAATGGTTTTTGCCTGGCAGGCAATATTGGCAAAACAAATCCAATAGCAACTAGAACACTTCGGGAACTTTTGAATAATCTAAAATATATTTTATAAAATAAAAAAATGAAATATAAAAATGTAAAAAAAAAAATTGGGATGAATAAAATATAAAATATATTTTATAAAATAAAAAAATGAAATATAAAAATATTTAAAAAATATTTAAAAAATAAAAAATTGGGATGAATAAAATATAAAAATATATATTTTATAAAATATAAAAGAAAAAATATGAACAAATAAAAAAATATATAATATTTTTTAAGTAGCAACCACCCAGCAATGACACAGAAGACAACAAGGAAATTATATGAAAAATAAAAAAATAGTGAAAAATAAAATTTATAACTTAAAAACAGCTAAAATAACAAATAAAATAAATGAATGAATGAATAATGTACTAAAATATATTATATATTATATATTATATATTATATATATATATATATATACATACATATATATTCAAAATATATAATAATAATATAAAATAACCTACCAATGACACAAAAATGTATTTTATAAAATAAAAAAAAATTAAATAGAAATATATATATAAAAAATTAAAATATAAAAAATGGTGATTAATAAAATATATTAAATATATGTTATAACATATAAAAGAACAAAATATGAAAAAATATAAAAGGAAAAACATTAAAATGATAAATAAAAATATATAATTATTTTTTTAAAGTAGCAACCACCTAGCAACGACACAAAAGACATTAAGTAAATTATATTAAAAATAAATGAATGAATTTATTTTTCATATATGAAAAGCAAATGAATGAACAGATAAATAATGCACTAAAATATATTAGAAAAAGAGAGTACATATATATATATATATATATATATTTTTTTTTTTTTTTTTTTTTTTTTTTTTTTTTTCCAAATTATATAATAAGCATTGGAGTCACCTACCAATGACATTAAATATATCAAAGAAACTATACGAAAAATAAAAACAATGGAGAGAAATAAAATATATTTTATAAAATAAAAATATTTAAAAAATAACTTTTTAAAAAGTAGCAACCACTTCACAAAAACAAAGAAGAATTTAAGGAAATTATATGAAAAATAAAAAAATAGGGAAAAAAATAAATCAAATATATTTCATTAAATAAAAACTGCTAAAACAGTTTTCACTGCTTTATAAAAAATTTCCAAAGTATCAACCACCTAGCAACAACCCAGGAATATCCTAGTAACCATAACACCCTGGCAACCACCACCAGCACTTTAGAATCATAGTGGTGAGTTTTGCACAATTAAGTCAACACGCAATCACATTTTCTTATAGACAAAGTTAAAGTATAGTACTAGTTTAGTATCCTATAATTTCCTGTAAATATTCTATACCATATTTGGCTTAAACATCAAATCAAAAACCAGCCTTAAAACACACCAGATTTTCCTCCCCATATGAATTCATAAAACAGCAGCAAAGCTGGCATCAACTTCCCCTCTTTACAGGAAATGAAAGCTTTCATATCACATGCTAAACCGATAATGAGACTTGGCAAAGTTTTATTAGAAATCAATCACTGTCAAATTGGAAATGAATCCTTTACATAAGCAGAAAGATGTGTGTGTGTGAGAACTAAGGAACGCTGACCACACAACTATGCACAATTTTAAACTCTTGTGCTCTTGAGTGGGCCCACATATTATTATAAATAAGTCAACAAATACATGAACAAGCTGTAATCCATCATCCATTTAGGATTTTATCCACTTTTGAGGTTCCGTTTACCATTATAAACCCATTACGGCTCAGTGTGTGCGTTCGTGTGCATTTGACGCAGCCATGCAGAGTGTAAGTGGAACATCGAGGAGACGTCTCCCGAGAAACAATACCGCTTTCTCTTCTGTGAACCTCCGCAGGGCACTGCAAGAGTCCAGCGCTCTGAATTTGGGAGGCAGACAGAGAAAGAGGGAATCAGCTTTTTTCTTCACCTCTCTTCCGCCGTGGAGAGCTTCTTTTCATGGGGAGCAGCTTGAGTCCTCACAAAGACATGAGAGGCCAGTGTGTCCATCTACAGGAGCTCAGCCAGGAGAAATCTGCCTGTGCATGTGTGTATAGATGTCCGTGTGTGTGTGTTCCACTGCAAACAGAAAGTTAGGGCTGCCATGGCTTTGGGCAAAACTTTCTTTCTTGGGCAAAATAAAGCCAACTAACAATGTGAGAAATGTTTGGCTGTTTTATTCGCTGCCTTTGCTTTTAAACAAACAGTTCACCCCAAAATAAAACTCATATTTATTCACTCTCATGTCGTTTGAAAGCCAACGAGTTTTTGTTCTATGAAACTGAAAGATTTTTAACAGAATGTAAACTACCAAAGGTTTTTAAATGTTTTTTAAAGAAGTCTCTTCTGCTCACCAAGCCTGCATTGATTTGATCCAAAGTACAGCAAAAACAGCAACAAAGAAATGTTAAATATTTTTTTTTACTATTGAAAATATATTTTAAAATATAATTTATTCCTGTGATTTCAGAGCTGAATTTTTAGCCTGCAATAATATCCTGTAATATCCTGATTTATTATCAGTGTGCAGAACAGTTGTGCCGCATGAAACCAATACACTTTGTTTCAGGATTCTTTGATGAATATAAAGTTCAAAATAAAAGCATTTGTTTAATTTCTTATTCTTTTAAAACTTATTTCTGCTCAAGCTACATAACTGTATGTAGGGGTGTGCAATATATATCGTCTACGATCAGACTGATGATATGTGATTTGACATGATCAAGTATATAACCAAACAAATACACACCCAGAAACTGCAAATATATGCTAAGAGATGTGGGTTAGACTACTGCAACTGTGCATTTAGAGTTCATGCTTTCACTGTGTGATTTGGTGTATTAAAATTCATTTAAATTTCACCCAAAATTCAAGATAAGGGGGCAATAGTGCACCCATATTATCTTTAAATGTTCTTTAATATTTATATCATCTGATATTGTTATTATCACATGAAGAGTGACGTATTTCTGCACGATTGCAAATGTGATATACAGTTCAATAAACAAGAAGTTATTATTACTGTGACTGATATTTTAGACACAACAGTTCTTGATTTTGCTGTATTTCGAAAATAGTTCCAAACAAAGCCACACCAAAAACTGTTTAGCATCTTTGAGCAACACACAACAGTGGTTTGTTAATGAATCAATCAGCCGTTTGAACGAATCGGTTGAATAAATGATTTAATGACTCATTCACACAGTGATTTGCTGCCACCTACTGGTGATTTTAAGTTTATATTTAAAATATTTTTCTGTTTTTTTCCTCAAACATTTAAAAATTCAGTACATCAAAAACATTATTTATGCATTTGTAACTGCAAATTAACTGCATTGATGTCCTGCATTGAACAGCGTAAATGCATTTAAATGCAACTTCACATGCAGATTCTGTGCCACCTCTGCACTGACAACACAAACTTTCTTGATACTGTCTTTTACACAAAAGATGATGCGTACACTACTAGTCAAAAGTTTTTTAACAGTAAGATTTTAATGTTTTTAAAAGAAGTCTCTTCTGCTCACCAAACCTGCATTTATTTGATACAAAGTACAGCAAAAACAGTAAAAATGTGAAATATTTTTACTATTTAAAATAATATGTTGAAATAAAAAAAAATAATAAAATAAATAAAATAAAATATATTCCTGTGATTTCAAAGCTGAATTTTTAGCATTATTACTCTAGTCACATGATCCTTTAGAAATCATTATAATATTCTGATTTGCTGCTAAAAAAGAAAAAAAAAAAACAGTATTTATTATTATTATTATTATTATTATTATTATTATTATTGTTATGATGTTAAAAACTATGAGTAGAATTTTTTGAGGTTTCGTTGATGAATAGAAAGTTCAGAAGAACTTTCAGAAGAGCTATCTGAAATAGGTAAATGCCCTAAAAATACAGTTATTTTAAATATTAAATACTTTTACAGTTATTTTAAATACTAAAAATACTAGAAAATGTTACTGTTTTTGCTGTACCTTTTCAAATAAATGCAGGCTTGGTGAGCAGATTAAAGGAGTCTCTTCTGCTCACCAAGCCTGCATTTATTTGAAGAGGTACAAAGAAACATGAAAAATCATGACTGGTAGTGTACATTTAATTAGGTTAATACAAAACCGGCCTTATCAAGGTAAAAATGCCCATAAAAGGTAAAAATCAATTTAAACTTACTGGAAACATTAAAGTTTGTTACTCCTGCAAACTAACCACTGAACAGAATATGAACAATATCAAAAGCTTTAGGAGTCAGCTGTCCACATATTGTCTAATTATCGACAAAATCAACAAAATTCCAGAAAATATCAAGTTGTTATTTTTCTCTGTATGGCATTTAGTTTTCTATGAAGCACTTTTCCAATAAGGCTATATATAAAGCTTTGCTTACTTACTGGCAACCACTCAGAACATCCTAGCAACTACCTAGCAATCATAACCACATGGAAAACATGAGACAAAATCAAGAAAAAGTGCCATAAGGTATCATAAAAGTAGATCTTGTGAAATTTACGCCTAAATGTAAGCTTTCAAATTTGCATTTGTGCATATTAAAACATGTTGCAATAAGTTTAATATCATTAAGATCATCCAACATCATTGATTCCTACGTGACAGCATTTTAAACGACATAAGATATTCAAGTGGGTGAACTATTTCTTTAATTATTCTTTGGATCACAGCAGGACAGCTGAGTTATTTGCACAGTATCAGTAAATAAAAAGGCACACAAACATGCTCATAATCACATACCAACAAACAGATGCTGAAACGCTCAACAGAGCGAATACTGAGCTATTTACAGACAATCCATTTCCAAACTCCAACCATCCACATCAGAACATGGACAACTATCACATGTGAAAGTTAAACTACATAACTGCCGCACTCTTGAACTGTACGTTGCTAATTTTTGGAGAATACAATGCCAAAATTATGTTTACACCACAGACAGGCTAAGTTGGCACGTCTCAATTTGGACGCCATCCGACTGATAAAGATGCCCGAAGATTTCCTAATATCTGAATCCGTAACAGCAGGGCTCGTAATGACATAAAGAGTAAAGAACAAGCCAAGCTGGAGCGAGATAAGGAATACTGAAATGACTGCCTTCTCATCGCCAGCTCCAGATCAGTGGAGAGTCTTTTCAAAGAGGAACAAGTTGAAACTTTTAGCTGAAGAGTGAATCGACTGACCCCTTTTTCCCTTGAAGGGGAGATAAAGACAAGGAAGGAGAGGATATGAAACGCTGGCTGGCATATAAATATCGGAGGGTGAGGTGTATAATAATTAGCCCGTTTAATTAGCCGTCTGTGTCGGACTGTGTGCAAATGTCCCAAATGACAGTAAGCGGCAATGACGCTAAAAACGACCGCAGAGTGGACATCTGAGACCCTGAGAACAGCACTGCACGCTTTCTGACTCTCACATACAAGGACACACACAGGCTTGCTGAGAATGAGCCATCCAAAAAGAGCTCATCAGCGTAGCCATATGCTTTAGCACACACACTTTAACACTTCTTTGGTCATGACTCCAATTTGTAGCACACACACAGAAACAACAAACCCATTAACAAGTATGTTAACAGATATTTCCCAAATTGTGTTTCATTCAAACAATTTATTTAAAACTATAAATACATTTTATACCATTTCAAAAATACCATGAATTATGTTATATAATGGTTAATCATAAAAAAATTTTTATGCTGCATGCCACACAAATAATACATAACCCAAGACAAAAACTAACTAAAAGCACAATGATATTACCATTTGTGGACATGGTATTGTAGGAATACCATGATACTATAGTGTTCTAATGTAAATACCTTTTTTTAAATATTATGCGAAATAGTATACGAATATGCATTCAGCATCTTAACATACATTTGTTTTACATGGTATTTAGTTTTTACATGTACTGTATTTATACAAACACATACACTACTCTTCAAAAGTTCAGGATCTGTAAGATTTGTTTATTATTTATTTGATTTTATTTATTTTTTATTTGATTTTATTTTTTTATGTAAGTCTCTTATGCTAACTAAGGCTCAAATTATTTGATTATAAATACAAGGAAACTGTAATATTGTAAAATATGATTACCATTTAAAATAAGAGTTTTCTATATTAATATATTTTAAAATGTAGTTTATTCCTGTGATGCAAAGCTGAATTTTCAGCATCATTACTCCAGTCTTTAGTGTCACATGATCCTTCAGTAATCCTTCCAATATGCTGATTTGCTGAAAAAAAGTTGTCCTACTTCATATTTTTGTAGAAAACCATGATACATATTTTAAGTATTTAATTAATAAAGTTCAAAAGAACACCATTTAACGTATAAAGCTACCCAGAAGGTTGGGTCAAACACATTTAAAGGAGAACTCCACTTCCAGAACAACAATGTACTCCCCCCCCTTGTCATCCAAGATGTTCATGTCTTTCTGTCTTCAGTCATAAAGAAATTATGGTTTTTGAGGAAAGCATTTCAGGATTTCTCCCCATGTAATAGACTTCGTTGGTGCCCCGATTTGAACTTCCAAAAGTTTAAATGAAGTTTAAATGCAGCTTCAAAGGGCTCTAAATGATCCCAGCCGAGGAAGAAGGGACTTACCTAGCGAAACGAGCGGTAATTTTTCTCAAAAATTAAGATTTGTATACTTTTTAAGCATAAAAGCTCGTGTAGCACAGGCTCTGGGATGCACTGAGTATGTCCATATTTCACTCATCACTGGATTGTTTTTTTAATCCATATATATATATATATATATATATATGAAGAGTTCAGATGCAAAAGCCTCTAAATCCATCTGATGTATTTATTTAAAATTAGCATTTCTTTCTGGCCACTTTGTACATATATATATGAAGAGTTCAGATGCAAAACCAGCTAAAAGCCATCTTGGTCAAAAATGAGATAATTATACTGAGTGAATGCTCCTGACACATAGTATACATCTACCAACTACTTTTACCTCAAACTCACTAAATTCCAGCCTCAGCCCAATCAGTCAAAAGTACCAGTACTTACACAGAAACCTATACGAAGTAGCCAGAAAGAAATGCTCATTTTAAACAAATACGTCAGATGGATTTAGGGGCTTTTGCATCTAAACTCTTTATACATATATATGTATATATATAGAGAGACAGATAGATAGATATAGATTTAGAAACAAAAAAAAAGATTTTTGTGGTTGGAGAATGAGGGAAAGAGTCTCTCTGACCCGAGGGAAGCCACCACAGATGAAATGAATGTGTCTAACTTACAATGAGATAGATCGCATCATAAATGTTGGATCATTTTTTATCAAATCGCAGAATTAAATATTAAAAGGATGGATAATGAACTGCACTATCCCCTGTTCTCAGTCCAGAACACTTTTCAACACTTCTGACAGACAGCGAGTCACCGTGACACAATAGAGCGGCCCGCAATAATCCTGGCTTCAAACTGCTTGCTAAATCTCCCTAACTATGTCAGCCTTCATTATCTTGCTTCATATGTTTTGCTTGTGAAGACTGCCAATGGTAAACTCCAACAAATCTTTATGTTTGCAAAGTTGAATGAGAAGTTTCGGTTATTTCAGGCAGAGCTTTAAGCTTATATTATAAAATATGTCAGTAGCTCTTTTTGTTGCTAACAAAGGCTCGGTAGAAGAGCTGAAAGGAGTCTAGAAGCTTCTTCTCCTGTGTGACATTTTCCCCATTACAGCTGCGACTGTGGCGCGCTATTGAGGATGTATCTGTGGCACAGATCTTAGGCAGTGCTCACAGAAAGAGAAAAGACTGACACTATCAAAGAGACGAGGCAGTCAGGAGCCCAACCTGGGGAATTAACTTCCTCTTTCTGACCTACAGGAGAACTCAGACACATACTACACCCACTCATACACACACACACACACACTCAAAGACTGTTTCATAACACTGAGGTAAATGTACCCCTACAGCTTTATGTTTCTGCTCATATGTCCTTTACAGAAAAGTAGGTACATGGTATCAAATGGTAATGCCATAGTGCTATATATATATAGCACCATGACACTAAATGATTTCCATATTCATATACTAAGACATTCAGACAGTACTAAGAGATAATTCAAAAAAGACCAAGCATGGTATGTGAGCAAAAACATGGTATTTATAGTACAATGTATAATAAATGTACAAAGTAGTATGTAGTAGTACTAAGGACTATCATTTAAAAAAAAAAATTTAAACCAAAAAAGTTATAGAGGTTTAAGTTTATGAAAATGACGAGATAATCCATCCACCTCACAGGTGTGGCATATCAAGATGCTGATTAGACAGCATGATTACTGCACAGGTGTGCCTTAGGCTGGCCACAATAAAAGGCCACTCTAAAATGTGCAGTTTTACAGTATTGGGGGGGTCCGGGGGGTCAAAAAACCAGTCAGTATCTAGTGTGACCACCTTTTGCCTCACGCAGTGCAACACATCTCCTTCACATAGAGTTGATCAGGTTGTTGATTGTGGCCTGTGGTATGTTGGTCCACTCCTCTTCAATGGCTGTGCGAAGTTGCTGGATATTGGCAGAAACTGGAACACCCTGTCGTATACACCGATCCAGAGCATCCCAAACATGCTCAGTGAGTGACATGTCTGGTGAGTATGCTGGCCAAGCAAGAACTGGGATGAAGTTCTTCAGCTTCCAGGAATTGTGTACAGATCCTTGCAACATTGGGCTGTGCATTATCATGCTGCAACATGAGGTGATGGTCATGGATGAACGGCACAACAATGGGCCTCAGGATCTCGTCACGGTATCTCTATGCATTCAAAATGCCATCAATACAATGCACCTGTGTTCATTGTCCATAACATGCGTCTGCCCATACCATAACCCCACCGCCACCATGGGCCACTCGATCCACAACGTTGGCATCAGCAAACCGCTCACCCACACGACACCATACACGCCGTCTGCCATCTGCCCTGTACAGTGAAAACCGGGACTCATCCGTGAAGAGAACACCTCTCCAAACTGCCAGACGCCATCGAATGTGAGCATTTGCCCAATCAAGTTGGTTACAACGACAAACTGCTGTCAGGTTGAGACCCCGATGAGGACGACGAGTATGCAGATGAGCTTCCCTGAGATGGTTTCTGACAGTTTGTGCAGAAATTCTTTGGTTATGCAAACCAATTGTTGCAGCAGCTGTCCGGGTGGCTGGTCTCAGATGATCTTGGAGATGGAGATACTGGATGTGGAGGCCCTGGGCTGGTGTGGTTAGACATGGTCTGCGGTTGTGAGGCCGGTTGGATGTACTGCCAAATTCTCTGAAATGCCTTTGGAGATGGTTTATGGTAGAGAAATGAACATTCAATTCACAGGCAACAGCTCTGGTGGACATTCCTACAGTCAGCATGCCAATTGCACGCTCCCTCAAAACTTGCGACATCTGTGGCATTGTGCTGTGTGATAAAACTGCACATTTTAGAGTGGCCTTTTATTGTGGCCAGCCTAAGGCTGTGCAATAATCATGCTGTCTAATCAGCATCTTGATATGCCACACCTGTGAGGTGGATGGATTATCTTGGCAAAGGAGAAGTGCTCACTAACACAGATTTAGACAGATTTGTGAACAATATTTGAGAGAAATAGGCCTTTTGTGTACATAGAAAAAGTCTTAGATCTTTGAGTTCAGCTCATGAAAAATGAGGGCAAAAACAAAAGTGTTACGTTTATAATTTTGGTCAGTGTATTTCTGTATTCAAAATGTTATATTTAAAACATTAATCTCAACATGAATTTATGAATTTGATTGCACTCATGCCACCTTTGAGACTCATTAAACATATGAAAATACACCCACAAGCCACTTTTGTGGTCTTCTGTAGTACAAATGAAGTACTGTTAGTTAGTACTGGTTTCATTTGATCGGTAACTAATTCTTATTCTACTTGCTCTAATTCTGTTGTTTTAATTAAAAATTTTAAAAAGGACATAAGATGACATATAATAAAGTTAGAAAAAAATCTTTTTTTCTTTTTTTATAATAAAGTTAGAAAAATGCAATTACGAAGGTAAAAACAAAATTCCCCTGTAGATCACTTTAAGGAGTCAAATATCACCTTGTAATGGGAAGCTAATTTTTTTATCAGATTTTTTGATTATTGATTAGAAGGTGCTCCAGAAATTTTGACTGTGCTCCTAAATGAAGTTAAAATTTTAAGAAAAGTAAGCATAGAGCCCTGATTGGTCTCATCCTGGCTGAGTGATATTATGCCACATAAAACATATCTGAACAAAACAAAAACAGATAACAGACTGAATGAGACGCAAATTCACTCTCTAACAGCAGGTGGCGCTTATGGAACAGCAGCAATACAGTGTTTGTTTGGTTACCGCTGTAAACAAAGCAGCGCAGTACTTTTAAATACCATATTAATATGCATTATACAAAGGTAGGATAAAAAGAAAATTCAAGAAAATGAAAATCTACATAGATGACAGACAGACAATGAACAGATAATGAATGACAGGTGAACAAATTAGTTTAAGGGAGTGTTAATAAAATTAACACACATACACAATTCAGGTAAAGTGATAAAGAGAGCAAAGAGAAGACAGCCGGGGTGGCAGATGTCTCCTCCATAGGCATCTGAGGAACGGAGGCAGCCGAGCAAGCCCAGCACAGCACAATCTCTCCAGGCTTGAGCATCCAGCTCAGGCCTCCACACTGTGGGTCACCTCCAGAAGTTAATGACCCTCTCTGGGTCTGAACCAGTCCACCACAGGTGGCACATTAACCCTGCGGCACAGAAGAAGTGGCCTGTAAACTCCTCACAGCATGAGGACAAATTTATCAGATCTGTGTGAGCAAAGAACATTGACAACTTGGACAGCTAGACAAATCTCCTCAATTCAGCCACCATCCCTCAGCGCATGTTACACCAATCGGCACATCTCTAACCCTTACTTGCAGACAGGTAAGCGTGCTCACATCCCCACAGAAATCACAAGCTCGTAGCCAAGCGGTGGCAACAAATGAAACATCTTCTCTAAATTTCTTTGTGTACCATACTCTCGATGCCTCTCATTGTTGTAATGCACAGCTGCTGTATCAGAGCTGCTGATTAATCAATAATTCAGTATGGAGAGTTAATGTTTGATGAGCAGAGCTCCTGTGGTCAAGCGCTAACGAATGGTGGCCGTGCCGGTTAGCTGAGAACGATTGTTTCAATCGGGATAAAGAGGCAGACGGCACACGGACTGCAACACAGATCGACACGCTCCTGAAACATGTACTCTAACCTACTTTGTGCAACATAGATGAAGTGCACATTATGGCCGTAACACATTTACATCTTTTCTCCAGCGAGATGTTTGCAGCTATTGAGAAGAAGCATAAAACACATTCCTTTGGCCTATTTTTTACATAATACTTCTCTTGTTTACACCATTTCAAAAGGACATTCTCCAACATTGTATCAGCCTCATGGCTATTGCAAGTAATTATCTTAACAGTTCTATATACAATTTCCAGAGTTGGTTAGTTAATTAAAAGTAGTTACTGTAGTTTTTAGTTGTGAACACAACAACTGAAAACAACTGTTTTCCTCCCAATCAAGTGTATTAATCTATCCTTGTTTGTTGAAAAGGGACAGTTCACACAAAAAATATTATTTTGTCATCTATTCATCCTCATGTGATTTCAAACCTGTATGACTTGCTTGCTGCAGCTCTTTGTCATAAAAGTTTTTGAAGCAATTCAATCATTTGTGTGAGGAACAAACTAAATTAATTAACCAAAATAATAGTAATTAACAAAAAATAAAATAAATGGAATTATGCAATAAAATAAATTAAATTTTAAATAAATAAATTTAAAAATTAAATAAATGTTCCACTTCGTCACAACTGTCACATTTTATTCACATTATTGTACACACATATTGTAATCAAAAATGTCAAAACATGGCACTAGTTTTGACATTATTAGTGCACTGATTCACTGTTCTTACTGTCAAATAAAACTAAAACAAAAGCTATAAAAATATATATATTTTTCAGTTTAAAAACCAATATTAGATGAAAAATAAACATACGCATTTAGTAATGTTGCTCTGCCAAGTAACTTAAAATAAGGTGAAGTCAAAGAATTACTAAAAACATTTGTGCAATTGCTCACACAAAGCTGTTGAATGACTTCAAAAGACCTTTTATGCTTTTATCTTTTTATCTTTGGCGCTTGACGGCCTAAAATGTACCTTTATTATGCAGGAAAAACATCCATAAACATTCTTCAGAATTTCTTATTTTATGTTGTACAAAGGAAAGACAGTCATACAGGTTTGGAACAACATTAGGGTGAGTAAATGATGACAGTTTTTTTTTTTTAATTTTGTTCAAATCATATTTTATAGATAGACAGATAAATAGATAGATAGATAGATATACTGTATATATATATATATATATATATATATTGTATAAAGTATAATTTAGCAAACTACAAATGGTTTTTCATATACAGTATGTGTCTCTTTACATTAACCTGTGACAGCAGAAAGTACTTTAACATCAATGCAATTACACACCTCACTTTTTAGCATGTTGTTTTAAATAACATTATATGAAAGCATTCTACACATTTCTACGCATTTCTACCAGTCTATTTCTAAGACTTTCAGACAGCTGAGTTAAGCTGACATCTTCTTAGCTTTCTGCAGAGAGAGAGAGAGACCTAGAGAGAGAGATGCTGTGGCATGAAAGACCATATTAACACTCATTGAAGCGTGTCTGGTGGTTCTGTTTAAATGAGGCCCTTCACACTCCACTTCCCCATTTTGAGAAACACTGGAATCACCTTCATTAAAAAGGGAACAACATTCTTTAAATAATCCTAATCCAACTTTGAAGGATTTGGGGACCCTGGTTTCGGCTGTTCTTTTATTAAAAGGCAGGCGTACAGCTAGCCAGAGACACACAAGAGGAAGTTGCTCTGTTTGCGATGAAAGAAATAAAGTCTTAAAATGTAAGTTTTTATTTAAAGGTAAAAATACCATAATAGGTTTTTATGAAACATGCTTCACATACTTGTTTCTGCTACAGCCAGTTATTCTACTTCAAAACGTTAGTTCCGTTTCGGAATGTCTGTTTTTGTTTTGGTCTGTTTACCCAATAGTTTACCTGATAGCATTTCAACCTACCGGGTTGCCAGTTGTCGGAAAACAATGCAACCATGGACGGCAACAAACAAATTGCAGATTCTACTCCACCTTAAAAGCCTCGGCATCCATCTAAAAAATATCTATGAGTAGAGGCATATTAAAACAGATAAATCAACTCATCAACATAAGGCTTGTCGACTTCCATTCTCCATTGAGTTTGTTCCTGTTGCGTGTCCTCAATCTGGCAACCCGCATGAGTCTGAGGATGAGGAGGTGGGAGGAATAATATTTTGAATTTGGTCCGCAGTACCCATTTCAACCCGCTAGATGTCAATCATATTACTATAATTCGGAACCCTTGCAACTGTATAGCAGCACATTGCCAAACTAAACATTGCTATATGACCATAGCTACTCTATATGGTTGCTAAGGTATTAGTAGTAGTAGTAACCTAGAGTAGTGTCGCTATGCAGCTGCTAGCCTAGGGTGCACTAAGTGTTGTCTAGAGAATCCTAGGTGGATTCTAGGGTGTTGTAGGTGGTTGCCAGGGCAATCTATCAATCTATCTACCTATCTATCTATCTATCTATCTATCTATCCATCTATCTATCCATCTATATATCAATCCATCTATCAATCCATCCATCCATCCATCTATCTATCGATCATCTATCGATCTATCTATCTATCTATCTATCTATCTATCTATCTATTCGTCCTTTCATCCGTCAATCTATCTGTCTATCTATCTATCTATCTATCTATCTATCTATCTATCTGTTCTTTCATTGGTCCAATCTATCTATCTATCCGTCCTTTCATTGGTCTAATCTATCTATCTATCTATCTATCTATCTATCTATCAGTCCTTTCATCCGGCCAATCAATCAATCTATCAATCTATTTATCTATCTATCTATGGCCTTTCATCCGGCCAGTCTATCTATCTATCTATCTATCTATCTATGGCCTTTCATCCAGCCAGTCTATCTACCTATCTATCTATCTATCAGTCCTTTCATCCGGCCAATCTATCTATCCATCTATCTATCTATCTATCAGTCCTTTCATCCAGCATATCTATCTATCTATCTATCTATCCATCCATCCACACATCTATCTATCTATCTATCTATACATTGATCCATCAATCCATCTATCAATCCATCTATCTATCTATCTATCTATCCATCCATCCATCCATCCATCCATCCATCCATCTATCTATCTATCTATCTGTAGAGAACCTTAATGCCAGAGTAAAAAAGTTCAATGTGACACACCAGAAACAAGCTTAAATGGTTCTTTAAGGTCACTGACATACTTTGAAAGCTGGTGAGTTTTACAGCCTCAATCTGGTGTCCATGCCTCCGTTACCAAAACTAATTATCGTCCAACCCCGCAGTCATTGCCATAAAAAGTCCCCAAATTAACAGACACATGACGTCTCACCTTCACACACCCTGGCTACAGACACACACTAACACAGCAATCAACAGGTGTATGTTTGATTTTTATGTAGTGATCTTCTACACTCAGTTAAAGATGTTAAGATCATGACTATAAAGAGACACATTAAATAAGTCAACGTCATAGTCAAAGTCAAAATTTGTCCTGAAATCTCAAAAACAGTTCTTCACAGATCTTGTCAAGTCAAGGTGACTCTTGATCTTGTCTCTTCAGTCGGTGGTGGCATCATGTAACTTAGTCTCTGGAAATAAACAGCACACAGTTAAAAATTTCATCAACATGATCAAAAGCTTTTAGGTTGCTTTCAATGGGATGGATAGGTTAGTTA
Source organism: Labeo rohita (assembly GCF_022985175.1). Classification (NCBI taxonomy): domain Eukaryota; kingdom Metazoa; phylum Chordata; class Actinopteri; order Cypriniformes; family Cyprinidae; genus Labeo; species Labeo rohita. The sequence goes on along the minus strand of NC_066886.1, from coordinate 5,873,858 downwards.
CAGTGGATCTGATGCACAGAAAGGCCTCAGTGACTGCGTATGTGTGTGCACACACTGAACAGTAATCAATCAGTGGAGCATGGCTGCCATTGTGCAGTTGATAAATGAGCCATTGATAATCGTATTAATACGTGGACTGCGCTGAACATTAAGGCCATGGATGTCTACAGAGGGGGAACAGATGGACTCACCCTATGTGGGGGAAGTGTTAAACTCTCTCTTTCACTGTCTTGCTCTCTCTATTTCTCACTCTCTCACACTGACTCTAATTCTGCACATGAAAACGTCTGTGGGGGGACGTGTGAGAGGGTGGGCTTCTCTTTCTCTTTCCTTTCCATTTCCCTTCCTTTAGTTCACACATTTCTTCTTTTTATTTTGTTTCTTCCTACCTTTCCTTCTCTGTCATTCCTTCCTTACTTTTTCATTTCCTTCCATCATTCTTTCTCCTTTTCCTTTTTACTACTTTCCTTTTTTATTTCCATTTCTGTCATTCCTTCCTTTCTTTTGTTTATACATAACTTTGCTTTCCTTACTCCTTCATTTTCAATTCCTTTCCCAATTTCTTTCTTCCTTCATTTTTTTCTTCATTGCTTCTTTCCTTCCATCCTCCCTTTTCCTCCATTTAGCTTTTTCTACTCTATTTCCCTCCTCCCTCTATTTCCAATCCCATACATCACTTTTTACTTCCTCTTCCCTCCTCTCTTTTACCAACAACTCAGCTGGACAATATGGAGAGGCACCCGGCACAAAAGATCTGGCTTTACTGTGTATGGCTGTTTGTGTGTATATTTCTGTGTGTGTGTGTGTGAGAGAGAGAAAGAGAGAGAGGCGTTTGACCAAACAAAGCAGTTCTGTCCAGCATACATGCATGCAAACGTACAAAGCCTCTATTCTTCAGAGGCCCAGTGTGGAGAGGAGACTGTTGCTTTAGAGGCATCCATCAAAGCTGTGGTACCAGCAGCAGGGCTCTGAGAAACTACACTGGGAAACAGCTTTGATTGACAGGCTGATCATAGCACTCACTTTTATTCAGATGAAGCAAGAAGAGGTCAAGGGCAATCCAGTTAGGCACTGACTATTTTTGTGCTTAGTTAAGATACCTCCCATCTCTCACTCTCTCTATGTTATGTTTACACTCTTAGGCTACATTCACACCACAAACTAAAATGGCCATTTCAGATTCTAATCCTGTGTTTAAAAACAAACAAACAAAAAAAAGATCATGTCAAAACCATTCACACTGATGTTTCTATCTTTTTTTTGTTTGCTGTGAGGTGTATATGCTAGTGTACAAAATTATATATATTGTACACTAGCATATAGACCTCACAGCAAACAAAAAAACTAGAAAACTCTAGTTTTGATATAATGGGGTCTTAGATGAAACATGTTCATTAGTCACAGTAATATGCACTGTATTATTAGTAATGCTTTGCCCGAAGACCTATTTATAGATCATTATGCTTGTATCCACATATTCATTTGTATAAACACAACACATTCCACCTCAGAACACCCAGCAAGGACTTGTAAAATTGGCGATTACATGCCTCAATAGAGATATTAAGCAATGACAGAGAGGTTACATAATTTACATCGGTAGGCGACTCATAAAAGTCTTCCATCTGGAAGTCACTACTCATTCCCAACAACATGCATCCCCATGCAATAACACTGGCACATTTGTAAATCTCATATGTAGCTGTAAACGGCCCGTTAGATTATCTGTCACTTTTAGAGGACAGAACCAGAGAATGAAAGAGAGAGAGAAAGAAAGTGAGAAAGAAGGATAGAGAGAGAGAGAGGGAGGGAAATGGAGGGGGTCTAACAGCACACCCCGGAGGGTCCTTGCTCAAATAATTCCTCTCAAGTCTCATTTGTTTAGCGGCAGACCCGGCGTGGTATTAATAAATGCTGCCTATTTCCTTTCCCCTTGATGCACATTACTCACTATTGGAGGTCACCATTAAAATGGTGTAAACATTGTTTTTTTCTACCTCCTTACCTCTTTTTATATATAGTAAAAGTGCATACTATTAACTCTAATGTAAAATATTATAATGTTTGAATGCATATAAATATGTAAATCATGTTACTAATAAAAAAAAAAAAACTTTAAATAAAATACACTCATATTAAGCTGTTGTGGTGTGTGTGTGTGTGTGTTGTCCTGGTATTGTCTACATTATGGGCGTATAAGTGTTACGGATCTGGTCGGTGAGCCGCGGACCGCTCACCACCAGATGTCGCTCTCACTCGGTTTGTACACACGGACTGTTGCACTACACCCCGGACTACATTACCCATCAGCCACTGCTCCCATCACCTGCGCCCAGTCAGAGACAGTATAAAAGCCCCGGTCTTCCTGTTACACATTGCCGAGTACTGAATTGTGTTTACTTTCATACAAAGCGTTATCCCTTGTCATTCTGTGTTTAGTTTTCCTGTTTTGCCTATCGGAACTCTCGCCTGTCTGACCACTCTACTGCCTTGCCCTTACGGATTACGTTCGCCGCTGGATTGACCCTCTCCTGTCACGGATTACTCTTGTCTCGCCGTCCATACACCTGTCTGCCGTTGTCTGACCCTGCCTGCCTGACCATGTCTTTGCCTCGTCGTGGTAATAAAAGTATGCAGATGGATCCGCTCGTCTCTCGTCTCTCTGTTACAATAAGATGGATAGATATTTTACTATTAGTAGTAAAGATTTATCATCTGAATTCTGAATAAATAAGTTTTCCATTGGTGTATGGTTTGTTAGGTTAGGACAATATTTGGCTGAGATACAACTGTTTGAAAATATTTTTGGCATAAAAGAAAAATCCATAAAGTTGACCTATACAATGTATTTTTGGCTATCGCTACAAATATGCAAAATAAATAAATTATTATAATTTGATCTATTTTATATGTCAAATTACGAAAAATTATATGCAGTTTAATAAATTGTATTAAATTATTATTAAATTATAATATTTTATGTATATCCAATGCATGTTTGTCTATATGTGCCTAGAAGAAAACTACAAATTATTAAAAATGCAAAAAATACAATATGTTGGACATATGTTGCATTCTACACATCTTCTCTACATATATATATATTTAAAAAAAAAAAATATATATATATATATATTTTTTTTTTTTTTTTTTTTTTTTTTTTTTTTTTTGGAAACATATCCAAAGTTTTGTTTCTTTTTCTTTTTAAGAAGTCTAATCAGAAATTTATTCAGAAGTCTGTCATTGTCCACATTTAGCTGGGTAAATGTGTGTTTGCTTGGGATTGGTGTGCATTAATGCCTCACATCAGTGCTTGTACAACATTAGCTAAACACTGCACCATGCATGCCAACTAGTTTATCACACACACACACATACACACACACACACACACACACACAAACAATCATTATGAGGTTTCTTACAATACAGAACTTAAACATCCTCATTTCCGAATTCCACTCCACACTTCACCGACTTGAAAAAAACCATCAATAATTAAGAGTGAATCAATTATTACATTTTTTTTCCACCGCAAATGAACATTTTGTATTTCTCATGCAGTAAAGTGTGGACAAAGCAGAGCGCCGCACACACAAGCGCAGCCATGCATGCGCCTTCGCTCCGTCCAATTGCAGCCCATTCGAGGGGAACCACAGGCTTAAATACTTGCATTTTAATGACACCCGACAGACCTCGTTGACATCACGTCTGAGACAGAATGGATTAGTATTGAAGGACGGAAATCTAACTGCACATCCTCCACTGTAAAGCACAACATGCTCAAGTGTTTACAAGTGTCCGGACGTCTCAACAGGGTCAGTATAATGAGACAGGAGTGTAGGCACACACAATAAAGATGACAGATTGCAGATGTTAAATTGATTATCTAAACAATTACCTTAAATTGAAATGACCATGGTCTCTCGGTGCATAATTAATACTCTCAGAGATGTGTTTGTATGCAGAATGAAAATGATCTGGCTGCATATCTAACATCACTGCGCACTGCTGTCGGTGGGCAGAGCTCATTTCACACAGAGCCGTTGATACCCCCACTCATAATGTTTTGTTGCATTTAAACGTGCATTTGAATCTGAAAAATACGCAGTGTTTACATGCAATTCATAATGTTGATCCACCCATTAATATAACTAATACCCAATTATGACTGCGGACGGAATCGTAGCACACCTGAGACCCTGACCATGTGCTCCTGAAGGTAATGTTTGTTCACCTCTCTCTCTTTACCTCCCAGTCTCCCAAATGCATTATCTAGGTAGCTGATCTTTATCCGTTTGAGCGTGCAACTCGTATTAATTGTTTAAAGGTGAGTTTTCTCTCTTTGGCCAATAAAAAATGCATCCTCTCCAGATCGATTGTTGTTGCTAGGAGACAGAAGCATCCTGAGGCGAGGCAGCATCCCAAACGCCAGACGTGTGTGTTTTCTACTACAGCAACGGCACTATTTCTCTCTCCCTCTCCCTCCCCTTCTCTCTCTAGCTCTCGCTCGCTCGCTCTCTGATGAGTGAGGGCAGTGTTGTCAGCCTCTCTGCTGCGCTCCCCGCGTGCGGACCCACACAAACGGAGTTAAGGAACAGTTTGAAATACGCCAAAGAAGAGGAAAAATGCAAGATCGGCGACAAAAGGAATGTTTAACAGAGGTAATGCATTTTTTTTCCACATAGAATACTAAATAAGCTTCGCTGGTGTTTTATAACACTGGAGAGATGGAATGGGAATGCATGCAATGAGAAATGATGCTGTAGATAAGCCAAAGTGCAGAGTTGAGGTTCATAAATCAGAGCTGATGTGGCATCATTAATTTATGAGTATATGGCACTGCATGAAACACTATTCACAAATCTTTTAAACTTATATATGGGGTTTGTAATGCTTAAAACAACACTGGGATTGAATGAGAAAACTTTGCATGCTCCTAAGTGCATCCCAAGCGATGCTTTTTACACTCTAAAGGTCTTAAACCACTTTGAATTCCAAAGTGAATCAAATCTCACTGGGTAAATGTTTTTATATATCTTATGCATAAATCTAAAAGCCACAAAATGTTCTGTTTTGTGTGAATCGATCAAGAAAACACTACACATTGCTACACATTTCAAGGCTGCACCTTGACTGACTAGGAAAAAAATGCCCAGAAGTTTTGTATGACCTCTGGGTCTTGCATTTATTTTTAAAAAAATATTGATTTGCATGTGGTTCTTTTAAAAATCTGGAAAAAGTGGTAGTGTTGCCTAGTGGTTAAAGATCTGCGCCCAGTCAGTTTTCTTAGCTTAAGAGTTAAGAGTTTGTTGCTCCTTATGACTGAAAGGTTGCAGGTTTGAACATGAATCATTCTGTCCTTGATCAAGACACGTAATCTCTGGTACCTCCAGGAGGACTCTCCTTATCCTTGTACCTTTACCTCACTTTGGATGCTAAACATCAAATAATAGACTCACTTGTAATTAGTCTCGTTTTGCATCCTTGCAGTCAGCGGTGTGGCAGCTGTGCTTTAGACTTCACCTGGATCTGTAAGATAACCAGCGAAAAAGACGAGGATGATTCATAATTTATTGCGTCGGGGGTCTGCGCTGAATTTTAATATCTCTGTTGCGTTAGGTCGGAGCAATGAATGTTATAGTGAGATGTGAGGTTGTAAAGCCTGATGATGTTCTGATATTCTGCATGCAACAGAGGTGAGGCTTTAACAGGTTTGGAATGATAATTAGCACAAGTAGTTAAGCTGGAGAACACTACAGAATAGAGTACACACATGTGAAAGGACTTTCACTTCAACTCAGCCGCTGATGAAGGCAAAGGATGTCTGTGTCGTCCAGGGTTGCACTGGAAAGTGTGCGTCATTAAAGTCTATAAATGTAATGATGCACACGTTTTGCATATATGTTTTTCTAAAAGAGTAATAAAAAAGTTATATATGTGTGTGTGTGACCCTGGGCCACAAAACTTATGTAGCACTTGTAGCAATAGCCAAAAATACATTGTAAGGGTGAAAATGATACATTTTTAAGTAAATATTAAGTAAAGATCATGTTCCATTAAGACATTTTGTAAATTTCCTACCATAAATATATTAAAACTTAATTTTTAATCAGCAATATGCATTGCTAAGAACTTAATTTGGACAACTTTAAAGGCTATTTTCTCCGTATTTTGATTTTTTTGTACAATCACATTCCAGATTTTCAAATAGTTGTCGGCCAGATATTGTCCTATCCTAACAAACCATACATCAATGGTAAGCTTATTTATTCAGCTTTCAGACGTATAAATCTCAATTTCAAAAAATTGACCCTTACGACTGGCTTTGTGTTTCAGGTCACATATATATTTCTAGAAGAGAAACATATATGTGAAAAAAGCACAAAAGATCAGATATGTGTACCAAACCAAATATCATATGTAGAATGCAACAGATTTTAAAAGAGTTGTATCTCGGCCAAATATTGTTCTATCCTCACAAACCACACATCAATGGAAAGTTTTTTAAATGTCAAAATACACTGACATTTAAAAAAAATGCCTTTTTAATATTTTTTTTATATTTTTCTAGGCACATATATTCAAAATGCATTACATCTGTGGGATAATAATATATTATTAATATATAAAATTGTAATTAATTTTTCATAAATTGACATTTAAAATAGATCAAATTATAATTTCTATTATAATTATAATTAATTATAAATATAATTGTAATTAAAACATCTGATATCTATATCTATATATGTGACCCTGGACCACAAAAACAGTAATAAGGGTAAATTTTTTAAGATTGAGATATACATCTGAACAATAAATAAATAAGTTTTCCATTGATGTGTGGTTTGTTGGGACAGAACAATATTTGGCCGAGGTACAACTATTTGAAAATCTGGAATCTGAGGGTGCAAAAAAAAAAAAAAAAAAAAAAAAAAAAAAAAAAAAAATCTAAATATTGAGAAAATTACCTTTAAATCTGTCCAAATTAAGTTCTTAACAATGCAAATGACTAAAATTAAGTTTTAATATATTTATGGTAAGAAATTTTAAAAATATTTTCATTGAACCTGATCTTTACTTTACTTTACCTGATTTTTGACATAAAAATCTATAATTTTGACCCATACAATGTATTTTTGGCTATTGCTACAAATATACCCATACTACTTATGACTGGTTTTGTGGTCCAGGGTCACATATTATATCTGAGTACATATATAAACACATTTTCCCCCTTTTTAGTAGTTTTTAAGTTTAGTTTGGTTTTAAAATGTTTTAAAAAGATGCTTGAAAATCAGTTGACGACATGTGGATTGTGTGTGAATGTCGGTGCGCTACAGAAACCATTGTTATTGGACTGGAGGAGTTGGCCTTGAACACACCAGACCACCCTGTTGAAATGCCTGAGAGTGTGTTGAGTGTAAAGCTTACAATGCATGCGTTCTATGACCATGCGTTCTGTATGTGCATGACATTAACAGCCTCTAATAAAACTGCACATGTTCATGCACACAATAGCGTTTGCTAATTAGCATGCGTCAAAGTTGTTATTCAAACTGTCTGCTGGGATTTGCAAGATTTTATGCATGTGTGCACAAGCGTGCTTCTCTCCGTCGGCATGCATGTTTGTGCATCGGGCCGTTTTGCACACACGTGTGGGAGTGTGAATTAGTAAGATGCAGGATAGCCTTCTATAAGACAGGACGGCGCTACATTTACTGAATATGATGCAGTAAAGTGCTGTGCAGTAATAATTAGCCTTTCAACAGTGTGGTCCGCTCAGCGAATGTAAATAAGTTCTTCCACAGCCCAGCGCGCTGTAACTAGACTTGCACATATGCTGGCTCTCCGTCAGTCAGATGAGCGTTAAATGAGACTGAGATCCACTCTATTACAAACGCATTAGAAATCGACACAGAGTAAACATAAGGCGATCGCATTCTGAACCATGTCTATTTCCACATCTATTTCCAAACAGCATTACAAGTCCAAGGCAAAAACGTCAGGCATGTAAAGCACTGTGAACACAGCTGAAGTATTTGTGAGCTCAGTGATGCGGATGCTGTTTATCTCCATAAGCGTTAAAGCATCCTGAGTGCTTATATTTTTCTTCCTCCTACGCATGTGTTCTCTCTCCGCTTAGGAAGTCTACCTTTGTTAGACTGCATTTTTCCCTGCGACGAAGCCCATGGGTGCAGAGCTCTGTTAGAAATTCTGCTTTAGTAAGAGACTCCAAGGCCCCATCAAGCTTTCAAAAGCCTTGCCTTCATATTCATTAATATGGAAAGAGTATGGAGCTGAAAACTAAGGATGCCATCACCCGCACTGTAATATTCTTACATATGCAGCACAGGTATGCACACGCATGCAAACACGCCCTTCCAAAGTGTTTTCCTCTTTAGGCTTGCTAAAATCTGAAAGACATCATTGTGTAAGAGTAAAAGAGTAGCGTTAGATCATAATGAGAAGAACGAGCACGTCAAATGCATCACGCGGTGGCTGCCAGAGTCCCGTTCCCGCTGAAAGTGATTTTATAAAGTAGGCTAGCCTCTTCAGACTCCTTCAAAACAGCAATTCTGTTGCATAAGTCATGCATCAAATCAATAAAGAGATGTTTGAGTGTGTCTGTCTGTGTGCATGCAGAGAGAAAGAGAAAGTGATATGCAGAGATTTCAGCAGTCTGGCAGTCCCACTCACTGCCAAGTAAATCCATTTCTGAGCAAAAAGAACAGCTTTGTAGTTTTTTTTCTGTTTTGGAGGAGCAGCGTTGTTGCTGCAGAACACTTCTACACTCTACAGAGCTCTACAATCTCACATTTACAAAGCAAACTGAATCTCAAACCAGATGCTAACACATTATTATGATAAAAATATACAAGTACAGAATGTTTTTTTTCCTAGTGCAGCTCAACAGCAGGGGGTGTCAATTATGTCGATTAGGTTTAGGTTTAAATTCAGCCACAGATTATTTTGGTGGAAAAACAGATATGAGGACAATACAATATAGAAGATAACCTTTTCATTAATTCATTTTCCAAGTCAGATTAGGCAAACTTAAGGGACAGTTCACCCAAATATTAAAATTCTGTCATACTGACTCAAAATCTGCCATTCCAAATCTGACCCAAAACAAAAAGGGTGTATTTTTGAAAAATATACTGGCTACTCTTCTAATCTTCTTCTAAATATATTGCAAGTGAATGAGGATTGGGGCTTGACATAATATGACAAAATGACATCATAAAAGCGTCATAAAAGTGGTCCTAAATGATTCATTCACAAATCAGACTGATCCAGCTCTCTAGCTGTATCTCCATTAATTGCAAAGAATTATAGGTACAACATTTAATATTTCTTCTTTTGTGTTCATTGTCATGAGTTTGGAGCAACATCAGCATCATTTTTGGCTGAACTATTCCTTTAAGAAAAAACAGCACCAGATCAGGGTTATTTGATAAATAATATCACAACCCTTTCTGCTGAAGTGGCGTAAAACATCATTAACGAAAAGGTCATAACATCAATTTCTAGAAGGCTGAAACAATGGAAACATGGCCAAACACTTAATGCAGTTCTGTGTGTAAATGGAACAACACCAGCCTGCATTCATGGTCAACTTATGGAGGTGTTTGGATTCTACATCAAGTTCTGGAATTCGTAATTATGCTCACATGACACATGGTCCGATACGTTTCGCTGTGGCATTTATGTGGGCATCCTGGATTACGAAAATATACACAGTTGTTCAAAAGTTTGGGATCAGTAAGATTTTTAATGGAGTCTCTTTGATCAAAAATACAGGAAAAAAAACAGTAATATTGAAAAATTATTGCAATTTCTAATATTGGTTACCTAATTTAATATACTTTACGATATAATTTATTTCTGTGACACAGCGCTGAATTTTCATCAGCCATTACTTCAGTCTTCAGTGTCACATGATCCTTCTGAAATCATAAATTTTTTGGAACCTGTTATACTTTTTTCTTTGATTCTTTGATGAATGAAAGTTAAAAAGAACAGCATTTATTCAAAATAGAAATCTTTTCTAACAAATTTTTACTATCACTTTTTATCCATTTAACATATCCTGAATAAAAGTATTAATTTCTTCTTAAAAAAAAAGGCCCAAAAACTTTGAATAGTAGTGTATATTATAACATAAAATTTCTATTTTGAATAAACACTGTTCTTTTTTACTTTATATTTATTAAGGAATCCTGAAAAAGTATCACAGGTCCAAAAAAATATTAAGCAGCACAACAGTTTCCAACACTGATAATAAATCAGCATATTAGAATGATTTCTGAATGATTTCTGAATGATCATGTGACAGTGAAGACTGGCGAAAGGTTGACGAAAATTCACAGGAATAAATTATATTTTAAAGTATATTAAAATAGAAAATTGTTATTTTAAATTGCAATAATATTTTACAAAATCACAAAATGTTCTGTATATTTGATCAAATAAATGCAGCCTTGACAAGCATAAGAAACTTCTTTAAAAAACATTAAAAATCTTACTGATTCTGACTCCCAAACTTTTGAACAGCAATGTAGTTAATATCATTTTTCCTATGCCAAAATAAATTAATTAACAATGATAATATTAAAATGTATTAATGATAGAGCAAATCTTATAAAACTTGTCGAATACAATGTCTAGATCACATTTCCCCTAAAAAACAATAATAAAACTGTACATTTCACCCAAAATATAACTTATAAAAATTCTGTGATTATTTACTCACCTTCACCAACCAGTATGATTTTTATGCTGTAAAAACACAAAGAGACATCAGATCAGTTTTACTGTCAAGTTTTACAGCAAAAAAACAAACAATAAAATTATTTAAATTATTAATTTATAATGCAGTTTTACTGCATTTATTTAACCGGATTATGAAACTGTATATTAAAAATATTGTATTAGAATTTGGGGAGAGGTTAAGGCCATGACGCAAAACGAAGCAATGGTACTAAAAAGAGGCTTCATTCAGCTTTTTTTTTCTTTTTGGCATGAAATCTGATTCCGCTGGATTCACCCAGTAGGTCTCGTTAACTTATTTACTAGGAAAACCCTTGTATGTGCAGCATATAGTTCAGTTTTGGGGTAGTAATGAACATGGGATTCAGTATCTGCCTTAAAATTCCCTTTCAGCGCATGTTGAGTGACTGAAGCAGAGTACATCTGAAACGACTGAGATGTTAAACATAGCGTAACGTACATCTCTTCTAGACTGGAATGAAGACTTTCTAATGATAGTAATTACTGACAGCGACGTCTTGGCAGGAGGGATCACAGTTTGACTGGAAAAGTTTGGGCTTGTAGCCCAAAATGAAACTAACTACTTTGTCTTTTAGGAGTCTACTGCTGATTGTGTCAGAAGATTTATCTGTTTGTGTGTGCGTGCGTGTGTGACTAAATAAATGATGTGTTTTATCAGCTTCAGTCTATGGCTCCTGACAGCGCTTCTCTAAGTCGCCACTGCAGGGCCACTTCCCCCGCTGAGTCACAGCATCCTGACATACACTTTATCTCTCTGCTCTCTCCGGCTTCTCTGAATATCTTAATCCATAGAATGCGATTAATGGAGAACTCACTCAACTCCATTCCATATCTCAGGAAATGCGGCTTGCTTTCGAGTCACACAAAAGTCCTAATAAAGCACGTTGTAGGTCACTCTGTCTTGCAGGACTCGTCCCCACACTCGGCTTTCTGGATTTGCTGCGTTTGGAGTTTTTCTCGGCTATACCTCAGTGTTGTGTTTATGGATCAGTGGCCTTACAGCTGTTAGGGAAGCATTTTTAATATTTAATTGTGTCCCTCCACTATTGCTACTCAAAGGTCTTTTTTTCTAATCTGCAACACATTTGTTATTGTCAAATAGCATTCAGATGCATCTAACAAAAGGATTCAGCAAAATATAATTCATTTAATATTGCGTGTCAGAAGTCATATTTTCCTGTTGTGGTTTTGCTATGTGGTTGCTAGAGGTCAGACTTCATTTGATTCCCATTCACAAGCTCTAAATTCAATTTGATTCAGTATTAAATCTTTTGGAAATATTTTGTTTTCTTAGATTAAAAAAAAAATTATCTGAGTATCTGAACATGCAATATATTAAAATAAAGAACACACTCTCTACTTTTAAACAAAAGAACTCTGTTTTATTCTAGCTTCAAGCATTATTTATCATCAACACTTGAATGTAGGTAAGCTTCATTAAAAAAAGCAACATTTTAAGCGAAAAGCTGGGAAAATCACGTTTTTATCAAATACTACATCTGCATCATCCGTCTCATAAATAACTGAAAATTCCGTGTTTGGCCAGGAAAGAGTTAAACTCATTTGCTATTTATCAATATGTGATTGATATCAATGTTAATCGTTTTACTTTACTAATTGGCACTCAAATTAGTTTTTTTTATTCAAATGTACAGACAAGGCAGTATTTATATCCACTAATGAAACAATTCATTATACAAACCTTTAAATAGTGGCTGTCATAAAAAGTAATTACGGACTTGTGCAAATATATTACTTCAACAGGTAAAAAATACAAGTAATCTATAATAAAGTATGTGTATTTACCAAAATACTCCTATTTTCTAGCTAACTAACAAGCTACAGATACTGAATGGCTTTACTGAGGTAAATCCAACGTTCCGTGACATGTTGTTTACAGGCTGTTTGATTGACGTCTTTCAGCGGTTGAAACACAATTACATGAAGGAAGATAAATTTCAGTAAGTTCCACTGTCTTTCTACTTACCTTCTGGAGTTCATTTATGTTTATTTCGTGCTGTAAAAGCGGAAGAGATGATCGGTTCTTCGGTTCAATCGCGTTGCCGGTTGAAGTGAGGCGACTTGTGTCAGGTGACGTCACTGTAAAGCGCGCCAAAAAGTCGTTTATACTTTGAATTTTGTGATAAAATTGACAGAATTAAAATCTGAGACTTTGTTTCATATCAAAAGTAACAAGGTGTAACGCTTAGATAAATTATTGGACGAGAAACAGGCTAATAATGTTTTGTTAAGCTTTATCCCGCATCAACCGCAAACACAAGTCACGATTTGGTCAGTTACCCGGATGCGCGGCCATACTGGTGTAACTCGAATGTAAACAACAGCATGGATTACATGGTTAATGAACTACTTAATAGTTATTCTTCTAATTTATGTTGTCTAAACCACAGAAAAAAAACGTGTGAAACCTGCTAAATCATATAGAGATAATTTAATAAGCAGGAAAGGGCGCAATACTTTGACAAATTAAAGATACATACCAGCAGTATTAATTAAGATATTAACCTAATATTTCACCTACCTGACTGGAAATGATAAGAACAAACACAAAGTTTTCAAGATTCTTGCTCTGGAAATCCTGGTTCAGTCTGGCCAACCACAAACGCCTTTTTCTTAGCTTTTTCCACTCTTCACCCTTTATTTGTTATAACTTTTGGCAGTCTATAGTACTCCAAATGTTTTTCCTGGTCCGACCGATTAGTACATGACAATAATCGATCATTTCAGCAGTAATAATCAGCAAAATATGCAAGTTTCGTTCAGTTCAGTGGCATTATTTATGCTCATTGCCGCTGACTGTTGGCACATCCTGAAAATACTCTGTTGGGATTTAGGCATTGATATATCGATTTTAAGCATAAACTTTACATTAATATTTATATTTGTACTATAAAAATAACAATATTGATATTTGTACCATACAGTATTTGGTATTTTGTATTTTTTGCACCTGTTTTAATGTCCAACAGGTAAAAATCATAAGTAGCCTACATGTCCGCTTAGAAAATACCACACCTCTGCTCAACAAGCCACATAATTTGAGGCATCATTAATGTCTGTATGTAGAACAAACAGTAGGATATAATATGCAGTAGGATTTACACTCTACAAAATGTAATTTGCTAAAGCAAACATTATTATTACTATAACTCATATTTACTGTTAGGGATTTTAACATTTAATGCAAGCATCTTCAAGTGATCTGAGATTGAACCTACTATCTTTTACTAAGCACCCCAGAACCATTAAGCTACAAACATCCTAACAACAACAGAGATTGTGTTAAAGCATGGGAAACAAATGAAGAGCTCTCCGCCTCTGAATAGTTGCTTCCTTCAGCGGGGGGTTGATGGTCCACCGGGCATGTGTGTATGTGTGTTGTAGTGCCAGCTTTCAAGCTTAGTACCACCCCCCTCTATGAAGAACTCAAGTGGATCTTTTAGTCCTTCTTAAAGAATTGCTTCAATAGTGGGAAAACGTTCCTACAGACACTCTCATAACATACACACGGGGAGACAGAACACAAACACATACTTCAGAAATAAACTCGATTTGAACCCAACCTTAATGATTAAACCTCTGTGTGTAACTCACCCTATAGGTTTACCATAAAGAATTACACAATTTGCCTGTATAATGAAAACTTGCCATTTATAGATACCTGAATATCTTGCTTCATTTTTATTTTGTATTTTTTGTACCTTCCCTGCCAATACTTTCAGTGAAACTGCTAACAAAAAAAGACACAAATTAGGTACAAATCTGAATTACTGTACTGGCCATATAGGAGAAAAAATCTTTTATTTTTGAGTTCTACAATGTCAGTATCACCAGAACTGAGACTACTCACCTCACTAAAGGTCAAAGGTGAGCCTGAAGTCAAAGGTCTGCTGTAACAGTGACCATTCAGTATCAACCCAGATCCTTTGTAAAAACCACAGACCTAAAAGACAGATATGACCTCAACTACATCAACACACCATGACTTTAAAGAGATTTAGATGACAACAGAGGTTCTTAATGAGCTGTATCTGGTATCAGACGCACCAGTGAGCGATACGTCTTCCATGCGTAATTTGTCTTCGACTCCATTTCTGAAACCATGCGTTAGCTTAATGTAGTGCGCTGTGGTAATGTCCTCCCTTGATCTGCTTTGCTGATTGGCAGATGAATCGATTGGCATGCTGGTTAAGGCTCTCCGGCGCCTCTTTTGGTGCGTTTCATCATCAGACGAGTTACTCACAAAGAGGACGAGTCATCAAAGGCTCTAGTGCACATTACAACTTTGCAAATGCAAGTTCTGATGGATGATTGGATGATGTCAAATGTCTCGGCCAATCACAAGCTCTCATTGTGCTGCAGTAAAATGGTTTTGCGTGCACTACATGCTTAAGTGAATGCGTGAAATATTTTATACTAGAAATGGCATAGTCTTCATAGCTGGTATGAATTTTGATAATACTAACGTTCTAGACCTCAAAAATTAGGATGTTTTTCCTTGTATGGATTTGAAGACAGACAGTAATACATATTTTTTTCCAGTGAAAATAGTGGCTGATTCGACCTGGCCATATAGAAGAAGAAAAAAATATATATAACCATACAGAAAGAATAAATATTTTATTTTTAAATACTTTTATAGAAAAAATATTTGTTATTTTAAATATTATATTTATATTTCAGAGTTACATACTTTTTTTAAATAAAAATATAAATAAAATATAAGAAAATAATTTATTTTATAGTAAAATATATTTTTAAGTGCAATTCCAGTGAAAATATTGGCAGGGGAGGTACAAAATTTGTATTAAAAAATGTAATTATATTTTCATTAAACATATATATATATATATATATATATATATATATATTTTTTTTTTTTTTTTTATATTATAGTTAATTCATATAAGTGAAAATATTGGCAGGGGAGGTACAAATCTGTATTATTGACCTAACCACACAGAAAATATAAATATTTTA
Organism: Labeo rohita; assembly: GCF_022985175.1. NCBI lineage: Eukaryota > Metazoa > Chordata > Actinopteri > Cypriniformes > Cyprinidae > Labeo > Labeo rohita. The sequence continues at coordinate 5,858,060 of NC_066886.1, read as the reverse complement.
GATTTTATTTTAAATATTTTATTTTATTTATTTCATATGTCAGTTACATACTATTTTTTAATATTAGGTTATAATATAATTAAATAAAATACATTTTTATAAGTGCAATTTCAGTGAAAATTTGTCAGGCAAAAACAAAAACTACTTTTTTGCAAATTAACTATTAGAGTAAAGTAAATTAAAGTTTTTTTATTTTATTTTTTTTACATTTATTTATTTACAAACACTGCTTTGCTCGAAAACAATGGCTTACCGCACTTTATCATTTTCAACCCATTCTAACTGATGCTTGCACTATCCACAGTACCATAAATCATCTCACATTTCAACAAAGTCTCATCTGTGTAAGCCAGCTACATACAGCAATGCTACCTTGGTGACATTTAATTTACTAGAACAATGCTACAATACATCACAGAATACCAAATGTTAAAATTTGAAAGGCATAAAACATGCACATGATCAACAAACATTAAAAGCAGTGCAGTAACTTGCAAATGACAGTTCTGTCAGCTGGTCTGAAACGCTCTTACTCTGGCCCTGGGCCATCCTTACTGTTGAAGCCCTGCTATTATTCCTGAATTCTTGTAAAAGCACAAGTATGCATTTTAATAGAAAGTATTTTGTCCCAAGAGCATCCAGACTCTCTTCAAGACTATTTCCAAATAATTGCACCATGACAAAAGAATTCTTGTTTTTGCAACATTTTGCAACACACTCACTATATTCTTTGTGGCCCTTGAAGCACACAAAACAAATTTCATAGTTTTTAGGGATGAAGAGCATTGTTGCTTGGAAAACGCGATAACTTAAACGGGATAATATAGTATTTTCAAACGCTTTTTTTGGCACAGGAATTTTGAATTGATTTTTTCGAGCTGACTGTTTGATTTAAGCATGCTGTTAAGGAACTGCCTGCGAGCAAAATCCAATTAATTCCTGAGCCTCTCTGTACCCAAAAACGCCCCGTACCGCTCCTCTGTCCTACCCCTCTTAACTAATTAACATGATTAGCCATGAGGAACTGCTTAAAGATAGACTACAGTAGGTGGTTGAGGGAAGGAACAAAAATGCCTGCGACTATCCACCACCACAAAATTAATGCAGTCAGGGGAATTGTGTCCAAATCAGACTTGTTTGATTGATTTGATAATGAGCGTCTTGATGAATATCATAACTAATTTAAAGATGTTCAGGGATTAGCTTGACCTCGGATTTTGTTCTGGTTCATTTTTTCTGCCTCGGTATTGATTTACGGCACTCGTGAGAGAATGACCTGTGTGATGTACTATTTAGAGATAAAATCCTGTTTTTTATGACCAAAATTCTCATTCTGAAGTGATTATCTTACTAAAATTCACATGGTTATGAAATATGATTAATTAGCCTACTCTGAGAACTTTTTTCCACATGTAACACCTGTTCTTAAAATTAGATTCCAGCTTGGCAGAGAATGTAAATAATTCATTAGTAGAAATTATGCACAGAGGTTCAATAACATACAGCTGGTTATTATATTCCCACTGATTTAAGACAGACATATTTACAGAGTAATATATAATTAAGTTCAAACGTCTGTTATTTAAAACAATATTTTATGTGTGGCATGTTTAAAATCACCACAAAACAAGGTTTCCAACCCTTTTTACCTCTGTAATCAGATGCAGGATATTCAGAAAGAAAATAATGCAGGACTTTTATCCGCTGGGAATTGACTGGATCGTGAAAACTGCTTTCTATATGACAGGTGGTCGAAGGAAAGGGCCTGAGGGGAAAAGAGAGTGACGCCAACCCAAAAAAAAATTATTTTCAGAGGCAGAGAAAGTCATTACATTTTGATGTTTTTCTTTGAAATGACAAATCATGCAGAACTTCAAAACATATTTTTTATGTTTTTTAAAACATAAAAATATCACAAAAATGTATTTTCCCATCTACTAAAATGGACACCAGGGTTGTGTGCCATAGAGAACTGAATTGAGAAATGACAATTCTTAAAGGGATAGTTCACCCAAACAATGAAAATTCTGTCATCATTTACTCACCCTCAATTTGTTCCAAACGTGCATTTCCTGCTTCTGCTGAACGCAAAAAAAAAGATATTTTGAAATTTTTGGACCCCAATGACTTCCATATTATTATTTTTTTCCATTCTATGGAAGTCAACAACTCTCTGGCCACACAGACAGATAGATAGACAAATAGATACAGTTGAGGTTAAAAGTTTACATACACCTTGGATAATCTGCAAAATGTTAATTATTTTACCAACATAAGTAGAATCATACAAAATGCATGTTATTTTTATTTACTACTGACCTGAATAAAATAAGATTTCACATAAAAGACTTTTACATATAGTCCACAAGAGAAAATAATAGTTGAACTTATAAAAATGACCCTGTTCAAAAGTTTAGATACACTTGATTGTTAATATTGTGTTGTTACCTGAATGATCCACAGCTGTTTTTTTTTAGTGATAGTTGTTTATGAGTTCCTTGTTTGTCCTGAACAGTTAAATTGCCCGCTGTTCTTCAGAATAAATTCTTCAGGTCCAACAAATTCTTTGGTTTCTCAGCATTTTTGTGTATTTGAACCCTTCTCGACAATGACTGTATGATTTTGAGATCCATCTTTTCACACTGAGGACAACTGAGAGACTCGTATGCAACTATTACAGAAGGTTCGAATGCTCACTGATACTCCAGAAGGAAAAACAATGCATTAAGAACTGGGGGGTGAAAACTTTTGAACAGAATGTTCAAGATGTGTATTTTTCTTATTTGGCCTAAATACCTTTTTTTCATTTTGTACTGCCCTTCAAAAGCTACGGAAGGTACTAACATGTTTCTCAGAAGACAAAATAAGTTACATTTACCCTGATCTTCAAATTCCTAAAGTTTTTTACCCCCCGGCTCTTAATGCATTGTTTTTCCTTCTGGAGTATCAGTGAGCATTCGAACCTTCTGTAATAGTTGCATACGAGTCTCTCAGTTGTCCTCAGTGTGAAAAGATGGATCTCAAAATCATACAGTCATTGTTTTTTCCTTCTGAAGCATCATTGAGCGTTTGAACCTTCTGTAATAGTTGCATACGAGTCCCTCAGTTGTCCTCAGTGTGAAAAGATGGATCTCAAAATCATACAATCATACACAAAAATGCTGAAAACCCAAAGAAAGATTTTTTTTTTTTTATCAACAGTGGGCAGTTTAACTGTTCAGGACAAACAAGGGACTCAACTATCACTAAACAACAGCACAGCTGTGGATCATTCAAGCAACAACACAGTATTAAAAATCAAGTGCATGTATCAGGGTGTGAGGAGGGAAGCGGGCATGAATTTCCTTGCGCCCAGTGTGGCCACAGAGGCGCAGTGTGCTAAAACAACACCAGCCCACTTCTGAAGAGTCCAAGAGCCTGTCATCAAAGCAGAAAGCGCTCTCTCTCCCCTCTCCTCCGGCCCTCCAGATCTCCCGCTGACCTCTCAGGAGAGAGAGGAAGAGCGTGAGCAAGCGGAGGCACTTTAAACCGACGGCAGGCGTGTAGCTTTTGCCCAGCGAGAGCACCATTGTTGCTATTCGGCTGGCAGACTGAATCACGGCAGAAGATAATGAGGAAAGCTGCCGTTAGTGCGATGCTGCCAGAGGCCTGCGTGTTGTGCTTTGTGTTGCATTGCACGGTGGAGATAGCATCACTGCGGTTGAGTGTTATCCAGCCTTGGAGCCATCTCCGGGCCAGGCTGTGAGCTTTTGTGTAGCTGCCAGTGCCGTGGAAACCCGGCAAGCCATCTCGCACACCTCATAAATCCGCCCCCCATCGCCGCCGCCACCGCCTGCGCTCGCCCACCCTTCTGCAAGGAAAAGTGGAAGAGGAAATCAGATTAGGGACGTTTTTTCCCAAGCCCTCAGATCAAAAACCAGGCTTAGATATCAAGGCTGCCTTTTGCACGGTTTCAGCACAAATGGAGAGACGCACACACCCGGCATCAGATTTAACAATTAGCGCCTTTCGCTTAGCGCTCCGAGAAGCTATTTATCAGGCGGCAAAATTTGTAGCGTTTTCTAAAAGTCGTAGGTTCAGGATTTAATTAGTATTTCATACTTCTGTCATTGGAGCTCCATTAACAAGGGGGAAAATCAACTCCATACTAACAAGGAAGAAACATTAATGCTCATTTGAGGAAGGGAAAGGAAAAGATGTTACATAACAGGACATAATGGATTCAGCTTTACAATAGTTTCTCATACTCTCCACAGACGTGAGTTTCTCAGGCGAACTGTTGCACTACTTGTGCACATTTTAGATTAACCAGTTACAATCTGCGTTTACGTAAAAGGAGAAGCCCATTTCCAGAACAAAAATTTACATATAATGTACTCACCCCCTTGTCATCCAAGATGTTCATGTCTTTCTTTCTTCAGTCGTGAAGAAATTATGTTTTTTGAGAAAAACATTTCAGGATTTTTCTCCATATAATGGACTGCTATGGTGCCCAGAGTTTAAGCTTCCAAAATGCAGTTTAAATGTGGCTTCAAACACGGTTGTAAATGATCCAAGCCAAGGAAGAAGGGTCATATCTAGCGAAACAATCGGTTATTTTCATTAAAATACTTTTTAATCTCAAACACTCGTCTTGTCTTGCTCTGCCTGAACACTGTGTATTCTGGCTCAAGACAGTTAGGGTATGTCGACAAAAAAACTCCAATCGTATTTTCTCCCTCAACTTCAAAAATCATTTAAAAATCATCCTACATCACTGCAGAAGTACCAACCCAGTCTTTGCAAAGTGAACATGCAAAGAAGATCAAACACCCTTAATAGGACAATTTTGAAATTGAGGGAGAACATGAGATGGGAGTTTTTCAACATACCCTAACTGTCAAGAACTGGAAAAAAACAGAGTTCAGACAGAGTAAGACAAGACGAGTGTTTGACATTAAAAAGTATATATATTGTATTATTTTTAGGAAAATAACCGATCGTTTCGCTAGATAAGACCCTTCTTCCTCGGCTAGAATCGTTTACAACCACATATGGGATTGTTTGAAGCCGCAGTTAAACTGCATTTTGGAAGTTCATACTTGGGGCACAACTGAAATCCACTATATCCTGAAATGTTTTCCTCAAAAAACAATTTCTTTAGGACTGAAGAAAGAAAGACAAGGGGGTGAGTAAATTATCTGTAAATTTTTGTTCTGGAAGTGGACTTCTCCTTTAAAGATGACATATCATGAAAATCTGACTTTTTCCATGTTTAAGTGCCAAAATCTGGGTCCCTGGTGCATCTACCAACCTAGAAAATGTGAAAAAGGACAACCCAGTAACTGTCTTGGTAAGCCTTTTTTATGTGAAAAAGCAAGCATGTCAGATTTCGCTCCCCCCCTGACGTGGTAACGTGATCTCATTATAATATTTCCTCCCATGGAGCCGTCATTTTGTTTTCGCAAGCAACACCAGTGTACCAGTTCTAACGCTATGGCAAAAGTTCGAGCAAAGCATGTTAACTGTTCTGTCTTTGGCTGCACAGACGAGCACAGAACACTATTTTTAGTCTCAGCCTCAGAGGAGACGAGAGAAGTAGATTTATTGATTTATTTACAGTATATTACACTGCTGCCACACAGATCTAATATAAACGTGATTTTGTTCCCAGCTGTTTACCTTCACAGACATAACTGACTGTTTTTGTAACTCGTGTGTTTTTAACATAAAATTGTGTGTATTTGACAGTTTAAGCGCAATAAGACACGAAAGAGAACTTAGGTTAAAAACTCACATGCCGTGTGATAGCGTTCTGTGTGCACTCAGAAAACCCTAAAGCAAAAGTTTAAACTGATATGGCTTTAAAATGCATTATTTCAACATGATAGACATGATCATCAAAACAGATGTTTTTTAACAGAGTATCGGAGGTAGGAGCTGTAAAGGCACAGGCCTATTCTGGAAAAGGGGGTGGAGAGCATCATCAAAAATATATAATAAATGATATGTGGGGCATTTTGAGCTGAAACTTTACAGACACATTCTGGGGACAATTGAGACTTATATTACATCTTTTAAAAAGGGGCATAATAGGTGCACTTCAACATAATTACCTGATTAGCATAGCAAAAAGGTTAAATAACAAATTTAAATAAACAAATAGCACTATCAATGGAGAAAGTTTTTTTTCTCAATCAGCTAAACAGTTGCATCATCTGTCTGAGCTTCCGTGCTGATTAATTTATGTTTCTCATGTGTTTTCCATCTTTGAGAATCTGTTTTGACAAATCTGTTCGTAAGGGTACGGAAGGCGCGGAGGAGTTGGTGTTGGGTGAATTTGTTGAGAGTCATTTGTCTGTGCGCGCCTGTTGTATATTTGGCAGGTCGGTTTCGCAGACAATCTTCTTTCAACTCTAAACAAAACACTGTGATTACAAAGAACAAACGGACCCTGCAAAACACAGGAGAGCCCTGAAATGTTTAATGCTTAAGTCTGAGTCCTTCATCTGACTAACAAAAGTCTATTTAATTCAGTTCAAGCAGCGGCCGTCTTTGTAACGCCCCTGGGTAGATATTTCCTATGCAGGTAATAGAGCTGTTCAGGTGGTAGTCCACAAACTCAGAAGAGAATTAGCATTTTTGACCTACAGGTTCCCTCTGGATTTTCCTTGAGGGTTTCATAATGACAGTTTTTGATTTATGAGTAAAATAAAGTCTGGTAAACATTAGTACAAGATACTTTGACATTTTGTTCTATAACATAAACTGGACACAGTTATATGTTAAATGTGCATTTTATATACCAAACATGTATCATGTATTTTGTAAACTAAACATGTTTTTTATAGATGGAGGACCAAACCAACGCTTTTAACCGATGATTCACCGGGGCCTCGCAAGGACCGCCTCCCTAATTTCCCTGTTGCACAGAAGTGTAAACAGAAATAAACTAATAAATAAATTAATCTGAGTATAAATTTTTAAATATTAAAAAAAAAAAAAAATGAAAGAATAAGCAAATACAAGTTAAAAAGCATAAAAATAAATGTAAAAATACATCCAGAAAATAATAAATAAAGAAAAAATGTAATAATTGTGGATATAAATAAATATAAAAATAAAAATAAATAAATGCAAAAAATATATAAATACAAAAATAATAAATTAAGTTAAAAATAATAAAAATTAAACGTAACAATAAATACAGAAAATAATACATAAAAAAAGGTAATAAAAAATAAATTTAGGGTTAAATATAAAATATGGAGGACCAAAATCTGGATACATCTGGAAATAAATACATGTGGATATAAGTACATATAAAAATAAATAAACACATTAAAAAAAAAAAAAAAAAAACATAAAATAAAAATTTTAAATACAAAATATAAGTAAATGAAACAATAAGTAAAAAGTTTAAAATAATTTTTTAAAAATGTAAAAAAAAATGTAATAAAATAATAAATAAAGAAAAAAAAGAAGTCATACAAAATAAATTCAGGGTTAAATATAAAATATGGAGGACCAAATAAATAAATAAATACATGTGGATATAAATAAATATAAAAATAAACACATAAAACTCAACATAAACACAAAAATAAATAAATGCATAAAATATAAATTATTTTAAAAAAATTAAATGAAAGAATACATAAATAAAAGTTTAAAAGAATAAAAGTAAATGTAAACATAAAATAATAAATAAAGAAAAAAGTTCATAAAAATCCATTCATGATTAAATTTTATTACAAATTAATTACACATCTTTTATCAAATTGTTTATTACTTAGTTATTTTCCAATTATTACGTTCATTCATTCATTCATTCATTCATTCAATTATTTATTTATTTATACTATTTATACTGATTTTTAATTTCTGCAGCTTTGGTTCTCCATATTTTATACACCAAATACCAACAATCTTTACGAATTAGACGTCTATTCAACTTCCTTACATTAATTAAAAGAACAGCTCACTCAAAAATGAAAGAAAAACTGTGAACAAAAAATGTAATTTTAAAATTCACATTTAAGGTATGATTTTGTGTAATTTCTGTATTAAAACAACATATCCTAGTATCTAAATAAATTTCTAGTACATCAGGGCTGAACAGCTCTATAGGAACATCATGGAAGCAGTAATTCATCAAAATAAATATTCTGAGTAACTACTTGATTTGGAAAAGTCTGAAATCTTCAAAATCTTCTGCTTGTCACTTACATATTTCAAATACGATTTGCTCCTAAGGCTAAGAACAACCTGTTTATGTGCTTTCCAGAGCAAACAAACTTTTAACTGGAAGGCAGGAAGTCCTACTGCCACCATATTGAGCATTAGGATTTCTCTCATTTATATTTTACCGCTTAGCCTTCTTACCTTATAGTGTCTCTTTCTGTCTGTTTCTCTGCAGTTCAAAGACTGAACCCCGTGCTGTGGATCTCCATGAGTAACCAGACAGAGCTCCCTGCTTCCCCTTCATGCCTCTGTCAGTTCCTTGACGCCCACCTTTCACCCTCTCTCTCCCCCTTACCTGACCGTTACACCTCCTCAATCTTCTCCCGGTAAATGATGCGGTCTGCGCTCCGTGCTCTGCTCCTGGTGCTGCTGAGTGCCGGGGTCCTGCTCTCCAGCGGAGACTCTCCCCGCAAAGAAATTAAGATTGATGGGGATCTGGTTCTGGGAGGCCTCTTCCCCATCCATGAGAAGGGCATGGGCATGGACGAATGTGGCCGGATCAATGAAGACCGTGGCATCCAGCGGCTTGAGGCAATGCTCTTCGCCATCGATCAGATCAACCAGGACGTAGGTCTGCTGCCGGGTGTGGCTTTGGGCGTCCACATCCTGGACACCTGCTCGAGGGACACATACGCTCTGGAACAGGCGCTGGAGTTTGTTAGGGCTTCGCTTACAAAAGTGGATGATACGGAGTTCATCTGTCCTGACGGATCCTACGCTCTTCAGGAAGACAGTCCGCTGGCCATAGCCGGTGTCATCGGGGGATCTTTTAGCAGTGTCTCCATACAGGTCAGAACCAGTCAATATAATCTAAATGAAGAATATACAAAATAATAAAATAATTAATGAGTTAATTAGAAAAATGCTACTTAATTTAACCACATCAAAAATTATTTTGACGCAATGTACCAGACCACATGCATCAGTCCACTTTAACACAGTAATAAAAATAGTATTACAAATATTAATATACTATATTTATCCATAAGACAATTTATATATATTATATATATATATAATTAATTATTTAAAATATTACTAGCAACTTATGTTAAAAATCTTAAAATTCACATATAAAATATGATTTTGTGTAATGTAGTAAAATGGAAATGTTTAAATATCTAAAAACATCAATAAATAAAGAAATTAAAAAGTAAATACATTAAAAAAAATGTTTTTAAACTATTTTCACTCAAAAAATTGCTACAAAAAATTAGATAAATGATGAATGAAAAAAACTGTACTAAATTTAACCCCGTCAAAAAATTATTTTGCATCAGTCCACTTTTACACAGTTATAAAAATATAATTTCAAATATTAATATACTATATTTATTCATAAGACAGACAATTTTGCAGTTTTACAATTTCTGGGTTTTTACTAAAAATGTAAATAAATAAATATATAATATAATATAATATAATATAATATAATATAATATAATATAATAATAGTTCAAATAAATTATGTAAAATAAAATAAATTGTTAATTGTTAAATAAATATTATTAGCAACTTATGTTAAATAAAATTTTACGTTCAAATAAAATGTTTTTTTTTTTTGTAATTTATTTAGTAAAATGAAAATCTTTAAATATCCAAAAACATCAATAAAGAAATCAATAAATTAAAAAGTAATTAAACTGAAAAAATGCATTCAAAAAATAATTTTGACGCAATATACCAGACCACATGCATCAACACAGTAATAAAAATATTATTACAAATATTCATATGCTATATTTATTCATAAGACACAGACAACTTTGCAGTTTTACAATTTTTATGTTTTAAGTAAAAAAGAAAAAAAAAAAGTTATTTTAAAATTATTTAAAATAAAACTATTACTTGTTTATGGAATAAATAAAATATTATTAGCAACTTGTGTTAAAAACCTTAAAATTCTCATCTTAATATATTTTTTTTTGTCATTTGTATCTAAATATCTATCTAAAAATATATAAAATCTAATATCTGATATTAGATATTAGATGAATTATATTATATTAAATATATTAGAATTATATTAATATTAGATATTAGATGAATTATCTAATATCTAAAAATGTCAATAAATAAAATGCCTTTAAATAAAATTTTAAGGTAGAAAGACTAAAATAGTATTTTTACAGTGTAAATAATAAGCAAGTTTATGTCATGCCTGAACAGATCTATTTAGGTATAAATAATTTATAAAATAAGTATAATTAAGCTAGGCAGGTCATATTAATTAAAAACCTATGTTATTAATTTTCAAAATTTGTTTCTAAATCTACTAAATCTACAGCATTCCATATAGTCCCAAAACAAATTGATTAAACAGTTTGATTTCACAAATTAACATTTTTTGAAGAAGCTGCAACAAAATGTTCAAGAGCTGATTTTAATTAGCTCATTTAATTCACTGAAATTAAACAAGCAGCAGAAAATCCAGTCTCCGTAGCATATCCTCCCTTGAGATCTTCCAGTTCACATTTTGAGCGCAATCACCTAAATAAGCCTCTTTTATTTATGTACAGTTTGGATGAATTCATCAGTATTACTGAATTATTTGCAAGTTCTGCTTTGTGAATCACAAATTTGTTCTTTACCCTGTAGAAACCCACTTGGCAAAAAAACAACACAGCTCTTTTTCCTGACCAACTATGAACAACTCAATCCATTATTTAGAGGGCCGCCCTCAAATAAAACGCTGCGCCACCCCCCGTTTCCATTCTTTGCTCCTGTAAATCCAGTTTGCTCTTTCCTTTCCTCTTGTACGTGCACGGATTAGCACTGCGGCTATACTATTGTGTGTGTTGTGCGTTGTTGCTTTCTAGTACCACTGGTGACAGAGCCTTGGGAATTTGCATAATTTTGCATAACCCTCTCCCCATTTGTGGCTCAGCAAAAGCTGACTTCCTCTATCAGTTCCAAAATCCGTAATCTGTCTAACCCTCCTTTCTTCTTGTTCCCCTCTCTCTGTCTTTTTCTTGTTTCCCGTCACTCGTCTTCCTGCAGTTTTATTTAGCGATATTGCTCTGTTTCTGGCAAAGAGCTGGGAGAATTGTGACCTCGCAGTGGTCTCTCGTTAGATAACTATTGTTATCCATCGCTCTCCTTTCATCGCCAACGACTGGGCATTGTTTTTCTCTCACGACACCGGCTGTTGGCTGACAATCCCGCCTCCCTCCCTCTGGCAGACTCTCTCCTGAGAGACGGTGTACACTTCTGTCCCTCATTCCACCATATTCTTTTAAGTTACATCATATCTCAGTTTTCAAAGGGATCAAGTAATACAGGTTTACTTTCCATCAAACTGAAAAAACAAGGTCATTTTTGCGTTTGTGGGACTTAGATATTGCTTTAGAGTATGCTGCTTAAAAAGCTTAAGGTCAAGTTTAATTAATACTCTTAATCAGCAAAAATACCTTAAATTGATGATTGAATGATTTCTGAGAGATCATGTGACACTGATGATGCTGAAAAATCAGCTTTGTCATCAGAGGAATAAATTATATTTCAGAGAGCAATAGAATCAAGTCCCACCCTAATTTTTTTCTAATTGAATAACCAATTCATAAGGTGAAAAATACCAGAAATGAAGACAGACAGAATTTAACTTACCATACCTAAACTGGTTTAGAACATGCATCAGTGATGTCAGCAAAAAGAAAAAGGAAAGTAGGATGTTAATTTTAACTTTTTTTCACTTTGCAATAGGGTGACCAGACCCGGTTTTTGGTGTCCTGTCCCCGGAAATGTCCTTGTTTTACAGCATGTTCAAAATAATGATTACTTTCACCAGCAGATGGCGCTGTGAACCATACTGATTACTAGTCGGGCGCCGCTACTGTAGCCTAAAAGAATTTGGATGAGAGCAGAGCGCTATTATCATCAGTTATCAAAAGAGATGCTGTTATTGGTTTCAATGTAGTCACATATTAAGTGTTGCCAGGTCTGCGGTTTTCCCGCAGAATTGGGCTATTTGAACACTGTTGTCGCAGGTTGCTTTTCATGTCCGTGGGTTGAACCGACCCCAATAATGTGATATTTATACCCTGAGATGCAAATTTTACCAGGGAAACCCCTTCAAAAAATGTGTTTTCAATCTTTTTTTAATGGGGGACAGTCATGACAAGTCATGTTTGTGTGGGGGTCCCCCTGTAAAAATCGAGGGGTAAAATACACGTTTTTTAGCATTCCGGGGCCTTAAATATTACGTTATTAGGGTTTGTGTCAACGTGCGGACATGAAAAACAAAACGGCAACAGTGTTAAAGTAGCCTAATTCCACGGGAAAACCGCAGTCTTGGCAACACTGGTTTTGAGTAGCAACCTGGCAACCCTGACAACATACTAACTATAAATGTTAAAACGAATTAATACTGTTCGTGTGCACTTTGTGAAAAGGCATGATAAGGTTACGCGATTGTTTTGCATCCCTGAAACTTCCGCCGTCACAACTCCAATATGAATAATGCCGAAGAATAATAAAATAAATTACACTTGCACAATTAGTGTGCAGAAAGCACATAATCCTATTTTGATCTGTTTATTATTTGCAATACTTACTATTTGCTTTTCATAGTGTGATTTTTGGTGAATTATAGGCCTATTAATAAACTAAGGTAAGTTTGATCCTCAAACATCATTGTAAATATTAATCATGATATTAATATGTGGAAACCACAACAATTAAAAAACAAAAGCACACACAAATACTGTCAAACCAAAAATTATTCAGACACCAGATATAATTTATGATATTTTTTTTTTAACTAGTGGGTGCAGGACACAATAGTTCATTTATGTAGGTGAGGATAGCAAAATAAAGTAAACTGTGGCATATTATACCCAACAATTCTTCATACAGTGGATTACCAATAAAACTGATATAAATTTGGGACCAAAATTATTCAGACGCTTTGACCTGACCACGTTTTGCTTAAGTGTTTTTTCTTTAATTGCTAATGTGTCATTTTTCAGTCTGTCACCACAGACTGAAAAAAATTAAGCACTGGTTGTTAATTGGTCAACAAAGTATTGCTAGTTGTGTAAATATTGTCATACTAACAGTTGTCTGAATTTTTGGTTGATTGTAATCCATTACATATCTTTCTAACAAAGTTATCTGACATTATCAAGATGAATTTGTTCAGAATTTGACAGTTTAACTCTGAGTTCTTATCATATTTTATTACCATTTTCTATACTATAGCGAATAAACTGTGATAATGTGAGAGACGTTGAAGGTGTCTGAATAAATTTTGGTTTGACTGTATATTGTCCCCTTTTTTAAATGCGTAGATAATCACAAGTGAGATTTCAATTGCATTTTAATCACTGAACTAGGACATGTCCCTGGTTTTCATTTCAGAAACCTGGTCACCCTACTTTGGAATAACATGTTCTGATCACATCAAGACCAGGAACACGCATGAAGAAAATAAAATGGTCATTTTTATTTAAATTGCGATTTTGTTTTTGCCATTTTTGCCTTTATATTGATAGGAGAGTAGAGGAATGACAGGCAGCGAAGTGAAACAGAGAAAAGGGGACAGGAATGAGAAAGGTCCTCAAACTGGGACTCGAACTTGTGATGCCCGAAGCGCAACAGCGCTTTTGTCGGAGCACTACCCACAAGACTATTGTCGCCAACTGAAATGGTTATTCTTCTAGTTGACTTTAATGGCTACTTACACCTGAAGTGTCAGCAACTATTTTGAAGAAAATTTTAAAAATTTAAAGAACCTATTTGAACTATAAAGAATCTATACTGCATTTGAAAGGTTCCATGGATGTTCAAGGTTCTTCATGGAACCATCAATGCCAATAAAGAACCTTGATTTTTTAGAGTGTAGCATCCCAAAACACAAAAAAAAGCCTTGCATACAACAGTCCGAGCTGTAGGTTTTGTCCTAGCTTTGACGTAAAGATTTGAATCAGAGCTGCGGGCTGTCATTGTGCATGCCAGTGTCAGTGTTATGCAGGAAAAGAGACGTTATCCTGTACATTTCTGAGCGTGGGATGTGTGATATGGAAGAGCCAAGCTGCGTCCCACCAAAGAGAAACATTTCCACACTGCTCAGCCCTGCTGAGACTGCCTAGCGTCCTCTTAATTGGGCTAATGTGGCTTGATCCAATCAAATGACTAAAAAAAGAATATTTTATGTATCATAGACTTTGGATAATTAATTCATAAGGTGCTGACTTATTGATCGAAACAAGGTTTGTGATGCTGTATATGTTTGTGTGTCTGTTTCTCCCAGGTTGCCAACCTGCTGCGGCTATTTCAGATCCCTCAGATCAGCTACGCCAGTACCAGTGCCAAACTCAGCGACAAATCTCGCTACGATTACTTTGCACGCACCGTCCCGCCAGACTTCTACCAGGCCAAGGCCATGGCGGAGATCCTGCGTGCCTTTAACTGGACCTACGTTTCCACCGTTGCCTCAGAGGGTGACTACGGAGAAACAGGAATCGAAGCCTTCGAGCAACAAGCCCGTTTACGAAACATCTGCATTGCAACTTCAGAAAAAGTAGGACGGTCGAGCGCAAAGCGCTCTTCGTATGAGGCTGTGGTTCGTCAGCTTCTACAAAAGCCCACGGCCCGTGTGGCAGTGCTGTTTTTGCGAAGTGATGATGCACGGGAACTCATTGCTGCTGCCGCCCGCCTCAATGCATCATTCCTCTGGGTGGCGAGTGACGGATGGGGGGCGCAAGAGAGCATCGTCAAAGGGAACGAATTCACGGCAGATGGTGCAATCACACTGGAGCTTGCGGCTCATCCTATACCAGACTTCAACCGCTACTTCCAGACCCTCACACCTCTTAATAATCACCGCAACCCTTGGTTCAAAGACTTCTGGGAACAAAAGTTTCAGTGTTCGTTAGGCGGTGCTTCGTCAGCAGGGGCGGGAACCCCAAAGCCACCTTGTGACCCAGAACTGGCTATCGACAAGTCAAATTTTGAGCCTGAATCAAAGATCATGTTTGTCGTAAATGCCGTGTACGCCATGGCTCACGCCTTGCATCGAATGCAACGGACTCTTTGCGCCAACACCACACGCTTGTGCGAGGCCATGCGGAGTCTCGACGGCAGGAAACTCTACCGGGACTTTCTACTTCACGTCAACTTTAGAGGTAACCTGCTTTGTTTTTCTCCTCACGAGTTTACGTTGTTCGCGGCGTATCTGTGTCACTCCGTGGTTCTGAAACGACAGGTTTACAGGCTCTGTAATTAGAGACTCTGTGTGTCTTGATTGCGGCTGGGAGAATGAGGCAGGAGTCGAGCGTCTTCTGTCAGCGCCGCTGAGAGCTCGGCGTTGACTGACAGCTGAAGGAGAGAGAGGCAGGTAAAAATAAACTATGTAAAAGTGCTCAGCACGCTCAGGTTGGCGTGGCAAGTAGATGGGATTATGCCGCACTTATCTGTGACTGTGCACAAACACATTCAAAGACAAACTCGCAGAGGGAGAGAGCAAACGATAGCTCGAAGTTTAGAGGAGGAAAAGATGCAGAGAATTCTGACGACGCCAAACAGAGACGTTGGGAACAGCAGCACAATTACATTATACATAAGCTGCGCGTAATGAATACATAAGGGATAACGTAGAGATGCAAAATAAACCTCGACTGGTAATCAAGACCCTCACTTGAAACAGAGTGGTCTTATATCATCCTGAAGGGGGTTATTTTGCAATAATGACCAGCAGACTGTGCATAATTTAGTTGATTACACGAGTACTTGCCAAATAAATAAATAAATGAACATTAAATATTGATTTGAGCTTAATGTGAGAAGAAAGAGGCTGCAGAGTGATGTAAATAAATGCCATGGTCTATAGCACACCATACCCTTACATTAAATACTGTGGCGGTACTATAGTACCGTGGTAATATCAGATGGTGACACTGTGGTATTTTGAAATATACCATAGTACTAAAGTTCATGGTACCATATCTACAATACCTGGTCGTACCAAAGTAAAATCCCAAAATACCATGGTTAGTACTTTTTTTTAAAGGATGTACTATGGATCAGAAATTAATATGTACATTTAATTAAAAATAATAATAATAATAATAATAAATACAACTCATATGCCCACAAGGGTTGCATTTATTTAATCAAAAATACAGTTAAAAAAAAAAAAAACAATTCTGAAATATTACAATTTAAAATAACCGTTTTCTAATTTTAAACTACACACATTTTCAAATTTTATTTATTCCTATGATGGAATAGCAGAATTTTGTAATATTTGTAATATTAATAATTTTGAAAACAGTTGTGCAGCATAATATTTATTATGGAAATTTGAAAATAGAAATGGTTTGTGACATTTTAAATATTTTTACTGTTACTTTTGATAAATTATTTATATATTTTTATATATATATATATATATATATATATATATATACACACACACACATATATATATATATATATATCAGAGGTTGCGCTAGACGTTATTTTGATGGACAGGGTCATAAAAATTCTGTCATAATCTATTATTACCCGTCATCTTAATTTTCATATTTGAATTAGAATAACACATTTTCATTTTTACTCATGAACCTACAGGACGACACGTAGTGTTTAAAAACAACAAACTATGGTCTATGCTGTTTTCAGCTGATGAATGAACAGTGCATAGTGCCTCTTCCTTCCAATAAATAGCAATAGGCTAGGCTTTGTGTTACTTCTGATATGAAACAAAGTCTCAGATTTCACATTCTGTCCATTTCATTAGGAAATTCAAGCAATACTGTTGTGGAGCTATTCAGTGTGGTGTAATACATCGTTGTAGCTTCTGTGTACTTGACTGTGCGTAGTCAAACGCATAGGAAAACATTCATGACAGTTTCATTTTTGTTCTGGATCCCCTGCTCTGCTGCCAGACTGGAGCGCACTCGTCACCAACTGGACTGGACTACATATATATGGATTGAAATATATGTATATATATATATATATAAGATGTAACGTTATGAGACTTGGCACTCAGCCATAAATATTTGCTCTGGAACAAATAATAGATGAAAGAGACCAAAGACTGCCAGTTAGATTTACCCAAAATAAATTTTATCTCATGTTTAACCACTATAGAGACATCAGAGCCAGGAGCAAATTCCATGAGATCTGGCCGAGGTAAGCCTGCTCTCTGTGAGTTGATGAGCTCTGAATGGCCAATGACGCCCTGGAGCTCACATCTCAGAAAACATTGAAGCAAATTTTCATATCACATATTTGAAGTCTAAACAATTACACTCTCGCCTATAAAAACTCATAAAACTACATTCCGTGAAACAAAAACAGTATTATTTATAAAATTTTAGTGGATTTAAGCATCCGCCATGACACTCGCTGTGAGAAATACCTCAAGCGAAGTCATACAAATGGTGAAACAGTTGGAGTTCTGTTATCACTAGAATATTGCACCACTGGAAAATCTCTCAGCCAATCAGATTCGAGAACCAGAAAGAACTACTATATATATATATATATATATATATATATATAGATAGATAGATAGATAGACAGATATTTGTTAAGACACAAATTATTGTGCCACACAGCCTACATGTTGTATATTAAAATATCATGCTTTTACCATCTGCTACGATCACTGTACTGCCACAATACTTTTTGTACAGTGCATATGTGTGCATGTGTATGTATGAAAGACAGAGCAACAGAGGGAGGCAGCGCTAGTTTCACACACAGAAAAGAGAGAAACAGACACAAAGACAGATGGAAAGAGAGAGAGAGAAAGAGAGAGAGAGAAAGATCGGGCAGATAAAATGACGGGAGAGAGGTTGAGTGGGCTGGTACGCATCAGCAGAAGAACATTCTCTTTGAAGTTCACCATCTTCATTTTTCAAGCGCAGAATCAAAGACGTGTGGGGTTTGCTGTCTGGGGCGATTGAGAGGGAGGCAGGAGGCAAGCCATGCAGGAGAACAGGAGGGAGAAAAAAAACGTCATCATCATGCAGACAGAGGAGATGGAGGTAGAGAGAGAGAGACAGAAAAGACAGAATGGAGGAGCTTGTGGAGGGAGAATGAACATAGATGTGCTTGGAATCAAAAGGAGGGTGTTGGTATAGATGATCTGCCATGGAGAAAGATAGAAACGGAGGAAAGATGGAAGAGATGAGAAGAGAAGCCCAGAAGGATTTACAGTTCACATTCTCCTCCCTACAGTGAAGAATTAAGTCCCTCTGCGCTTCCCAGCATTCTGACTCACAAAGTTCACACAGCTGCCCCTTCTCTAGCTTCCTTTCTATCTGTGGAGAGCCTATTATTTCTAAAGGTGCTTTCACACTACATTCGTTTGCCTGGGTTTCAGAACTCGGATGCACACCTTTTGGCTTTCTGTATGACCAGTGGCAGCCCGTTTACACTTGATATTAACATTTGCTCTGTTCCGAAACCGAGCGAGCTGAGAGATTGGAGTCGAGTTTTTCACCTAAAAAATCAACATTCTGTTATCATTTGCAGTGCACACCCTCATGCTGTTGCAAACCTATTTTTCCTTCTTGTTTTTTGTGGAACATAAAAGATGTTTTTTTGATAGAACTGCATTCTAATAAGCATTAACATGAATAGCACACACAAATATTGAGTAAACTGAACAATTTAATAATACATACAAGGTTTCCACAAAAATATTATGCAGTTTTAAGTTTTAAACATTGATAATAATGTTGAAAACATGATTATACATGAATATCAGGTTTTTAAGACTGATAATAATTAAAAATGTTTCTTGAGCAGCAAATTAGCATATTAAAATTTTAATCACGTCACATTGACGACTGGACTAATGATGCTGAAAATTCAGCTTTGGCATTACAGGAATAAATTACATTTTAAAATATATTAAATTGAAAAATAAACCTAGTAATATTTTTGTAATAGTACTTTATTACTTTATTTTAATTAAATAAATGCAGCCTTGGTGAGCAAAAGAGAGTCTGATTCTGAACCAAACAACATCTATTAATGAAATCTATTAATTTTACTGAGACATTTCTCAAAATATCTTCTGTTATGTTCCAGAACTGTCTCATTTTAGATACTATTATAGTTTTTATTAATGTTTTGCATTGAATTTTTATTTATTTATTTATTTTTTATTTCATTGTACTTAAAGTTTTAGTAATTGTTTTTTTGGTTTTGTTTTTTAAACATGTCTATATAGTTTGTTTTATTGTTTTTATTTACTTTAAGTTTTTTAGTTGTAATTTTAGTACCTCAGGTTAAACTAAATGAGAACTAAACTTAACTATTGCAACTACTTCAAGTAATTTTTAAGTTTTCAAATATTTTATTTCAGTTTAATTTTAGTTATTTAACTAACAAACCTTTTTTATGGTTTAAGCTTTAGTTTTATTTAACTACAACAACCTGGTACAGGAAAATCCCTCATACAGGTTTGAAACAACATTAGGGGGAATAAATGATGACAGAATTTTCATTTTTTGCCAAACTATTCCTTTAAATAAATCTAATTAATTTTATTTTGGGGTGTATACCATCTACTCTACAGCCCTGAAGAATATTCCAGCTCCTTCCAGCAGGACCGGTTTATAGCTCATTGCATGTTAAAAGTGTTAGAAGTGGTTAGCTGGATGTCACAAAGTGCTATTCACAGACAGCTCCTCTTGTCAGTGGTGTTGTGTAAAAACCTTACCCTCTGCGTCAGAGTGTTTCTGTGCTGCGAGGAGCCTGTCACATCTCCAAGAGCCCGACTCCTCGAATACCCTAACACACTGTGGCAACATGCCGTTGCTATAGCAATTAGGTCGCCACATGGCATCAAGTGGTGAGGTAATCCAGTAGGGTAACGGGGGGGGAGTTCTGTCAACAAAGAGAAAAAGAAAGCAAGACAGACAGAGGGATACAGTACTTCCATTGAGTCACACTCATTTAGACACTAAGCACAAACACACACTGATATTCGCCCTCGTATTCCAAAACCGCATTATCTTCATTGCTTTCTACTACCTACAAAGACAACTGCCTTCTTAAGCAACATTCAAACTAAAATAGAACTCTTTCTATATATCTGGAATGCCTTAAAGCAGAGAGCAAACGTACTTAAACTTATTCAAACTTAGTTTGAGCTTAAATTGGCTTGTACACTTTTTTGTAATGAAAGGCAAATTGAATGTCTCATATCAAAGAGGCTGAGAAAGTTAAAAATGGCTACAATGCCAGTCAAAAGTTTTTATACAGTAAGATTTTTAATTATTATTAAAGAAGTCTCTTCTGCTCACCAAGCCTGCGTTTATTTGATCCAAAGTACAGCAAAAACAGTACAATTTTGAAATATTTTACTATTTAAAATAACTATTTGAATAGATTTTAAAACGTCATTTTTTCCTGTGATTTCAGAGCATACGTTTTAGCATCATTACTCCAGTCACACAATCATTCCGAAATCATTCTTATATTCTAATTTGCTGCTTATAACCCTGCCAAATAAATGCAGGGTTGGTGAGTATAAGAGACTTCTTTAAAAAACATTAAAAATCTTAAACTTTTGACTGGTAGTGTATTGCTAAAATATACATATTTAATATTTGGATTGTAATATATATAATATAAAATATAAAATAACATATAAATATTTATAAACATATGTCCTTTTTAAGTGCGCTAAGCAATATCATTGCAATGCATGCAAAAATGGTATAATACATATATTTGGATAATTTGAGTACCTAAAGCTAATTGAGATGATAGGCTGCTAAGCATAAATTAATAATGAATACATAAATTAATAATGAATAATGAATACATCATAAATTGAATAATGCATACAGTAATCTGTGTAAAAATACTTCAATTAATTTAAAAAAAAAAAAAAGAAGATTATTATATTTCACCATGAAGGATGCATGCATGTCCAAAATTAAATACAATAAATTAAAAACAGGTATCTAGAGGGAAGTATAATTCCGTTACTAACCTTTTGAAACAGTCGCCTTTGTGTCAGATACACCTGTGTTGCTTCAAAATGATGTCTAGGTAGGCCACTCACTAGAATATGGAAAAGAGCTATCAAGACACACACACACACACACACACAATAGAATATTTGTGTTTTTCCTTTTCTCAGACACTTTCATCCCACACACCATGAAACAAAACAATTGCTCGTCCGCCCACCATTGCCACACAAACACATGCACACTGAAAGCTGGGATTTAACCATCACCTCCATCTGCAACCACTAGATCACTTACAACTAATTAGCCGCCTCTCAAATTCACAGATCTGGAGTAAATATTTATCATGCCTCACAACAATAGATTATTATTTTAGCGATGGTGTATTTTCGGAGCAGCAACAGCATTTGATACTGAGCAGCTACAGAAGAGTTTTCACCTTGCTTACATTCCCAACACACACAGTGCAACATCATAATACACTATGAAACAAAGCCATCGCTCATCCACCCACCATTAACACAGACACACACATGCATTACACACACACACTGAACTGGCACCACAGGAAGAAGAGCTTGTGTATTTGTTGCTCTCTGGAAGATTTATTGTCATGTAAACAGCGATGTGGGAAAGTCAGGCATAGATAGCATCTCTGCGCTCATACGACTCAATCTCACAACACCATGTCCAAACTGCCGTGCATTTATATAGCTGGAAAGAGTCATAAACACATTCACAACTATCTAGCGGAGGTGGTAAACCATAGGCAAGTCTCGAGTTTGCAGTATAGAAAATGTCAAATCAGTGGCTCGCTTTGTC
Source organism: Labeo rohita (assembly GCF_022985175.1). Classification (NCBI taxonomy): domain Eukaryota; kingdom Metazoa; phylum Chordata; class Actinopteri; order Cypriniformes; family Cyprinidae; genus Labeo; species Labeo rohita. Next base: position 5,836,071 of record NC_066886.1, on the reverse strand, counting down.
CAAGCTGTCCTGCTAAAAAAAAAAAAAGTAATGTCACAGTACAAAAAAGCACCTTATATAATTTATTTACTGTCCTCCAGGAAATTATAAATATCTGAAAAGGAACACACTGTTGTTTTGTCTACATTAATATCTAAAAACTGATCCTGTCAGCTTGTGTTTAGCATTGTTGCATCATCTACCACAAGTCCAAGTTGAGTCCTGAGTCATTTCATTTAGTCAAGCAAGTCACAAATCCTTAAATGTGCAACTCAACTCAAATCTTGTAACTGTAGTCCTCTGCTATCTATTCATGACACACCTCTTTATCGTTTCTTTCTGCTCTCCTTTCTCTGTGAAGAAGCTCTTCAAAACACAACTGTCAAACTCAGCTGTGCGTGTGTCTGTGGATGCGTGTGTATGTGTGGGTCCTTGACGGGGATGCTGTATCTGAATGGCGACTGTCAGTTGCATAGGTGTGCACAGTGGAGATATGTTGTTTTTAAAGCCCTGAATTTTGGAAACGTCTCGGATGCCAGATTGACATGTTGTGGTACCTCAGAGTCAAGCGGATCATGTTCGGCAGTGATGTCACATCGCCAACTCTATGTGTCTCTGTCAAAATGGAAAATAATGTTAGCATGGAGCTTAAAGAGTAACTGACAAGCGTATATTACCTGAGAGAGACTGCACAAGTTGCTACAAAAAAGACAAAAACTAAAGCTAGCACTTTTCTGTTGAAAACAATAGTGTTTTGTATTTTAATATTTATAGTGTTCATATATAAACATACGCTGTAAAGCAATTGCATGTAGTTCAACTTAAAAACGTAAGTTTAGTTGCTGCGGAATCGTTTACGTTACGATTTGGTTAGTAACCCGGATGCGCGGCCATAGTGGCCATACTCGGATGTAAACAACAGCATGGATTACACGGTTATTGTACTACTGAATACACTGTCATGCTAATTTATGCTGTCTAAACCACAGAAAAAAACATTTCCGGCTCAGACTGCATAGATAAACGAACGACTCGAACCCGAAGACTCGAGAGATGAACTAATCAATTCTTTTTCCGGCTCACACTGCATTGGCTGAGTTTATAGGGCTGTCACGTGATGAACGAACGACTCAAACCCGAAAACTTGTCAGATTAGAGGTGAGGTGAGCTAATCATAGACTAAACACCCAGGTAAACAATGAATCTTTTCTGTTTCTTATAGCATTAAAGTTTTGTTTTGTTTGTAGTGTGATCAACGTTTGTGTAAGCAGTAGGGAAGGGTGTTAGGGAAGTAACATGTAACATTTTTATTATATTTTGCTAAAAATGAACGAAATGACTCGAAAAAAGATTCGCTCATTTTGCTGAACGAGGCTCAAAGGCCGGAGTTGGTAAAAAGATCCGAACTTCCCATCACTGACTATTAAGGTAGTAAAAGTGTTTTTCTCCTTCAAAAAATAAGTGCCTAACATTCCTGACCGCGTTTATACATTCGATGTAATGTAGAATTATATTCTTTATGCCTTAATGATGATCTTTATGCCTTGTGTCAAAATCAGTAAACAACTTTGTGAATCCCCTACAAGGAGAGAGAGGTCAATTATAAATTCATGTTCCTCCTCAGTCGGTCTGTGAGTGTTTATGTCCCTCCGCTCCACAAGCAGTTTGAGTGATTCGTGTCGAGCAGTAATAGACAGAATTGCTCCTCTCATACAGGTTAAACTGCTCTTGCCGGATCTGTTCAGATCAATAGCGCTATTTTAAGGCACCGTCAGACTTACAAGACTGATTTGTTGATTTACTGTATCTGTGTCTAAAGCATCCCATGACAAAACATGCAAACATCTGTCAGAGAGGTGCTCTGATCGACACTATGTTGTGGTAGATACCGTTTTTTGTCCATGATATAACTATGTTCTTTAAATGACACAAGGCTTCGAAAGATGATGAAATAAAAAAAATACTAAAATGTGATTATTTGGTAGACTGCCATAGAATAATAGAGATTGAGTTTGAACTTGGATTAAATTATGACCAATTCAAGATGTATTTCAACCATAATCCCATATCTATCCATCCATACATGATCTAATATATGCATTTCAATCATATTGATCTATCCATCACTCTATCAATTATGTATTTCACCCTGAAGCATAACCCCATATGTATCCTTCCAGCACTGGATATCTGAGATAGACAGAACAAAAGATAGATAGACAGATATCGCTCCATCAGATCTCTGTGAATCCTATATGTAAAGTATTTGTCCCACAAAAGGTACGTCCATATCCTTGGAGGCTCGGCGCAAGCTAATTAACTGCAATTAGTGTTTGTAACGGGTAATTATATTACAGTTAATTATCCTGTTACCAGATGCTGATTATTCAATACAGGGGTGTGCTCAACATCTGCTGCCAATGAGGAATGATTACACATTATCGAGGGTCGCGTGCCATCAAATTCTGGAACGAACAGATGAGCTGTGAAGAAATGAACTATGGGCCACAGAAGGTTAATTTGATCCAGTGCACGATGAAGTTCTTGAATACAGCAAGACGTGTGTGGATTTCATCGCACCTCAGCTGCGTGTGTGTGTAAGTGGGTGCGTGAGTGCATGGGTGTTGACATTGACGTTATCTTTGTGAATGATGGGGTTCATAACTTCTAACCTGTTTTCCTTATCTGATGAATCATCATCCAGCAGCGAGCTTTCAGAGACCCTCTGAGCAATTACACTGTGCAGAGAAAACGCACTGCACCAGGTTTGGCTGTAGCCTACTATTTGTGTGTCTACATATAGTCAAAATTACAAAAATAAGTAAGTAAATAACATGGCAGTGTTACCTCTTTTTATTTATTTATTTTTTTAAATAAATTATCCATCCTGTCTGTCTGTCTAGTTAGTTGAATATTTATACATGCATATTAATTTTTTAATTTATTAAACTAATAATAATAATAATACATGTTATTTATTTACTTATCTGTGTCATTTTTAACTGGGCAGACAGATAGACGGACAGATAGATAGATAGATAGATAGATAGACAGATAGATAGACAGACCGCAAATAGATAGATAGACGGACAGATGGATAGATCAGAGACAGACAGATAGACGGACAAACAGACAGATAGATAGATAGATAGATAGATAGATGGAGGGACAGATGGATAGATCAGACAGACAGATAGACGGACGGACAGATAGATCAGAGACAGACGGACAGATGGATAGATCAGAGACAGACAGACGGACGGACAGATAGATCAGAGACAGACAGATAGACGGACGAACAGACAGATAGATAGATAGATAGATAGATAGATAGATAGATAGATAGATAGATAGATAGATGGAGGGACAGATGGATAGATCAGACAGACAAATAGACGGACGGACAGATAGATCAGAGACAGACGGACAGATGGATAGATCAGCGACAGACAGACGGACGGACAGATAGATCAGAGACAGACAGATAGATAGACAGATAGATAGATAGATAGATAGATAGATAGATAGATAGATAGACAGATAGATAGATAGACCACAAATAGATAGATAGATGGACGGACAGATGGATAGATCAGACAGACAGATAGACGGACGGACAGATAGATCAGAGACAGACAGATAGATAGATAGATGGACCGACATATGGATAGATTATTTACTTATTTATTTACTTATCTTTGTCATTTTTAACTAGGCAGACAGACAGACCGATAGATAGATAGATAGACCACAAATATATAGATAGATGGACGGACAGATGGAACGATCAGACAGATAGACGGACGGACAGATAGATCAGAGACAGACAGATAGATAGATAGATAGATAGATAGATAGACAGATAGATAGATAGACCACAAATAGATAGATAGATGGACGGACAGATGGATAGATCAGACAGACAGATAGACAGACGGACAGATAGATAGATAGATAGATGGACAGACGTATGGATAGATTATTTACTTATTTACTTATCTTTGTCATTTTTTACTAGGCAGACAGACAGATAGATAGATAGATAGATAGATAGATGGATGGAGAGATAGATAGATGATAGATAGACCACAAATAGATAGATAGATGGATGGACGGACAGATGGATAAATCAGAGACAGACAGACAGATAGATAGATAGATAGATAGATAGATAGATAGATAGATAGATAGATGGACAGATCACAAATAGATAGATGGATGGATAGATAGATAGATGGATAGACAGATCACAAATAGATAGATGGATGGATAGATCAGAGACAGACAGATAGATAGAGACAGATAGACAGACAGACAAACCTCTTACAGATAGATAGATCCAGAGACAGAGAGATAGATCGACGACTTCTGTCAGCATCTCCACAACTTCAATTTTCACTCTTTCTCCTGCCACTATAGAAAAATAATCACTTGTACAAACAGTAGTGACAGTTTCACCATCATCCCTTGAGGGGCATTTTCTTCTCGTCTTTTCTCCCGGTTCACAATATATCATTCTCCCTGAGGCCAAAACGCGAGACAGAAGCATCAGCTCCTCTGTGCTCATTTGCCCGTGTCTTATTTTGCAATGTGCTGACCAAGGACGCTTACTCCCAGAGCCTCGAGCTACAGTACAGAGGTGTGTGGGAGACTTCATATGAACGATAAAAACCAATACCTAGCACATAAACCCTGACAGAAAGCAGCCCTCGATACGTTCTTCGCTCAGAGTCGAACGGCATTGCAAAGTCATTTTGTTTAGAGATTTGATGATACTTTTCTTTGCCTACTATAATTGCTTCATGAGCCTGCAGCCGTTTACGTACTTACTGATAATAACCAAAGACAGTCATAAAGGGAACTATCTGTTCTTGAGTTAATAATGTGTTTCGTTCCGCTTGATATGTGTGAATTAACTTCTCTCCGTCTTTCTCGTACTCTTTTCTCAAGCTCCGTTCTCCCCTGCCGGCTTGGAGAATCAAGTAAAGTTTGACGCGTATGGCGACGGAATGGGCCGTTACAACATCTTCAACTATCAGCGTGTGCCAGGCAGTGACAAGTTCACTTATATCCAGGTTGGAGAGTGGGCAGAGATTCTTTCCCTAAATGAGGGCTTGATCGGCTGGCCGAGGGGAGGGGACGTCCCCACGTCTCAATGCAGTGACCCTTGCGCTCCCAACGAGATGAAGAAGATGCAAGCGGGCGAATACTGCTGCTGGATTTGTACTCCCTGCGAACCCTACGAATACCTGCCGGACGAGTTCACATGCATGCCCTGCGCGCCTGGCCAGTGGCCCCGTCCTGACCTGACCGGATGCTACGACCTTCCTGAGGACTACATCATGTGGGAGGACGCTTGGGCCATTGGACCCATCTCGATTGCATGCGTTGGCTTCATATGCACCTTAATGGTCTTTGTCGTTTTCATTCGACACAACGACACGCCGCTGGTCAAAGCGTCCGGTCGTGAGCTGTGCTACATCCTGCTGCTGGGCGTCTTTATGTCCTACGTCATGACTTTCATATTCATCGCAAAACCTTCGCCTATCGTGTGCACGCTGCGGCGGTTAGGCCTCGGTACTTCCTTCGCAGTGTGCTACTCCGCCTTGCTCACGAAGACCAATCGCATTGCTCGCATCTTCAGTGGCGTGAAAGAGGGCGGGGCTCAGCGGCCTCGCTTCATCAGTCCCAGCTCACAGGTGTTCATCTGTTTGTCGTTGATCTCCGTGCAGCTCTTGTTGGTGTCCGTCTGGCTACTCGTTGAAGTGCCCGGCACACGGCGGTTCACGACGCCGGAGAAACGTCAGACTGTCATTTTGAAGTGTAACGTACGGGACTCTAGCATGCTGCTGTCGCTGAGCTATGACGTGGTTCTGGTGGTCCTCTGCACGGTCTACGCCTTCAAGACCCGCAAGTGTCCGGAGAACTTCAATGAGGCCAAGTTCATCGGCTTTACCATGTACACCACCTGCATCATCTGGCTGGCCTTCCTGCCCATCTTCTACGTCACCTCCAGTGACTACAGGGTACGTCCAACACTGTAAAATTTAATTGAGTGAACTGAAATTCGTATAACCACAATAAGTGTATCTTTTCAGGGAATAAATCACCCAAAAATTAAATTCTGTCACCATATTGACGCTCATGTCATTTCAAACTTGTATGACCTTCTTTTTTTCTGTGGAACACAAAAGAAGATACTTTTAAGTTTTGTCCTCTGTACAATGAAAGCCATTGGGCTCCAGTGTTGTTTAGTTGCCAGTGTCAAAGTATCTTCTTTTGTTCTGCAATGAAATTATGACAATTTAAATTTTTGGGTGATCTTTCCCTTTAAGTAGAAAAGGAAGGTTTGTCAAGGCAAAACATGAATGATGGCTTCATAAAGCCTTGTCTGAAAGTTCTATATTTGACAGCACTAAAATAAATCATTTTGGAATAAATTCATGGAATTTTTAAATATGACACCCTTATTTAATAACTTGAATTATTAGATAACTAATGAATACATATTATGTAAACAAACTTTTATTTTGGATGCGATTAATCGTGACTAATTGATTTGACAGCACTAAAATAAATCATTTCACGAAATAAATTCATAGAATGTTTAAATATGATGTCCTTATTTAATAACTTGAATTATTAGATGACTAATTAATAAATATTATGTAAGCAAACTTTTATTTTGGATGAGATTAATTGATTTGGCAGCACTAAAATAAATAATTTCACGGAATAAATTAATGGAATTTTGAAATATGACGTCCCTATTTAATAACTTGAATTATTAGATAACCAATTCATGCATGTTATGTAAACAAACTTTTATTTGGGATGCTATTAATCACAATTATTCAGTTTGACAGCACTAAAAAAAATAATTTAAAGGAATAAATTAATCAAATTATTAAATATGATGTCCTTATTTATTAACTTGAATTATTAGATAACTAATTATTACATGTATAAACAAACTTTTATTTTGCATGCGATTAATCATTATTAATCATTTTGACAGCACTAAAATAAATCATTTCATGGAATAAATTCTTGGAATTATTAAATGTGACATCCCTATTTAATAACTTGAATTATTAGATAATTACTTAATACATATGATGTAAACAAACCTTTATTTTGCATGCGATTAATCACGATTAGTCGATTTGACAGCACTAAAACAAATCATTTCATGGAATAAATTAATAAAATTATTAAATATGATGTCCCTATTTAATAACTTGAATTATTAGATAACTAATTAATACATATGATGTAAACAAACTTATTTTGCATGTGATTAATTGTGATTAATCGATTTGACAGCACTAAAATAAATAATTTCATGGAATAAATTCATAGAATTATTAAATATGTCCTCATTTAATAACTTCAATTATTAGATAACTAGCTAATATTAATAATTATTATATTAATAAAAATACTATCAGCAACATGCCACTGTGGACTTTCTGCCCCAAATCTGAGGGTAGGAGATATCTTAATGTTTCACTTACAAAAAAATAATAATTGTTACAACACAAATTTAAATGAATTCAACTTACTTTGCAGTGAGGCCAAATCGATTTTATTTCCAGCTCATGAATTTAAAGGTAAATTTCTCTTATATAAAAGGTCTCTTATGATAACCGAATTACACCCATTCCTGTCTGACATAAGCAGAAATACTGCTCAAATCAAATTAAAGTACCTGAAGCTAACTGAACACAGCTAGATTTAATCTGCTTTAGTGAGAATGAATCAAACTGATCTGAGCTGAAAAGCGGAACCAGAAAAAAGCCATTAACATGCAAAACAGACGACGTTGTCTTGTATCCGTGCTTGTGGGACCGCAAGACGCCTGCTGTTCGGATAGCTGTTATGTGTATTAGGAATCACACCAAGTAAGCAGAACTGTCAGATAGAAATCTGTTGACAAATTTAAATCTTCAGCAAACACGTAGCCTCAACAGACAACTTCTCAATAGCTCGTTGATGCAACAAATATATCACATAGAGCGATTCAGTCTCTATAACCGAGCTTGTCATTCACCACACAGAATGAATCCAGCTTGAAGTATCCAAACAGCATTGCCACTCAAGAGAGGGACTGGACCATGTAGACGGCCTGCTGACGCAAAGAGGAATTCTTGCAGCGAGCAGGCCGAAAACGGGTCTTACTAGGCCACAGTCAATGAAGTGCGAAGAGAGGCTCTTTGCTCAAGAGACGCGGCCCTCAGAGACCGTTCGCGCAGAATGCTGATGCGTGTAGAAGCGCAGGATAGCTGAAAGATACAGAAACCCGAGTGCAGATGCATGCAGAGCTACGAACCGACCGAGTAAAACACAACAGTACAAGCACAGCTTTGTAAGATGGCTCACACAGATTACATAGCAGAAAATATGAGCAGGAGCTTATCGGTTTGCACATTTTTAGCAGGACATGAGCGTACGAGCGTGGGGAACTTATTTAAACTCGCTGATAAGTCATAATGAGATGAAAGTCTGAAACAGATCATACCGTTCATTTCTCCCCGTGAAATCGTTTCTTAAGCGGAACAGCGTTGGATTGTTAGTGAAGGTCTAGATTCCCCTGGGCTGAGAAATTCCTGTTCAGTTTAGCGTTATATATCCGTCCTCCTATCTGTTTGCTCGCAGCGCAGCGCAGCCTTGACGGGGGACCGCGGGGAACAACACGAAGATCTAAAACTGGAGGGAGGAAAATTATGTTGCTAATGGGAGACGTTGAACTACTTCTAATCAAATGCTATTTACGCAGCACTTTGCTAAATGTCACTGTTATTATACCCCCGTGCTCTACCTCTTTATTAGCCGAGGGGTTCTTGATAGTTACAACTAATAGCTTCTGATTATGGGAATGAATGGGAGTCACCATAGAGACAATGAGGGTGAGAAATGAATTGTGGTTTTCCTCTCTCTCTCAGGTCCAAACCACAACCATGTGCATATCTGTCAGCCTGAGTGGATTTGTGGTGCTGGGCTGCATGTTTGCCCCCAAAGTCCACATCATCATGTTCCAGCCTCAGAAGAACGTCACCAGTCATCGGTTAAACATGAACCGGTTTAGTGTGAGCGGGCCAGCCACGAGCTACGCGTCCCATGGTGAGATCTACACACAGACAAACTGATATATTAAAACATTTACACATTGAAGGTGTAATATGAAACTTTTGGCACTCCAATGGTTAATAGACAAAACTGCATGAGTCTTAAGGAAGAACACTGTAGTCTGATATAAACACTTTTTATAGGTGTACCATAATCATTCAGAATTCAAAAACACAGTTTTGAGGATGGATTCATGATGATCATTATATACATTTTGTGTGATTTATTGAGGTGAGATTTCTAATCATTTATAAATTCCTTTTTTCCTTCCTTATTTATCTTGCAATTATAACTTTATTTCTCAGAATTTCAAGTTTATATTCTGCTATTCTAAAGTTGTATCTCACAATTCTCAGAAAAAAAAGTGTCAACTTCTGAGATATAAACTCGCAAGTCTGAGAAAAAAGTCAGAATTCTGAGATAAACTAAATTGCAATTCTGGGAACATACCAGTTTTTTCACCCTTAGAATAGGACTTTATAACTCGCAATTGTGAGTTATAAAGAGTTATAAACAACTCTGAGAAAAAAAGGTCAAATTGTAAGATATAAATTCGGAATGCTGAGAAAAAAGTCAGAATTGTGATATATAAAGACAGAATAAAAGAAAAGTCAGAATCGCAAGATACAAACTCTGAATGTCGAGAAAAAAGTCAGAATTGCGAGATACAAACTCGGAATGTTGAGAAAAAAGTTGGAATCATGACATAAACTTGGAGTGTTGAGAAAAAAGTAAGAATTGTGAGATATAAACTTGGAATGTCAAGAAATTAAAAATCAGAATTGCAAAAAAAAAGGCAGAATCGTGAGATATAAACTTGGAATGTCGAATAAAAAAATCTGAATGTTGAGAAAAAAGTCAGAATCACAAGATATAAACTCGGAATGTCAAGAAAAAAATCAGAATTGCAAAAAAAAAAGTCAGAATCACAAGATATAAACTCGGAATATCAAAAAAAAAGTCAGAATTGTGAGAAAGTCAGAATTGCTAGACAAACTCGGAATGTCGAAACAAACAGAACTGCAAGGAAAAAGTCAGAATCGCGAGATAAAATCAGGATGTTGTGAAAAAAGTCAGAATTGCGAGATATAAACTCGGAACGTCGAAAAAAGTCAGAATTGTGAGAAAAAACGTAGAATTGCTAGATATAAACTTGGAATGTTGAGGGAAAAAACAAAATTGCAAGAAAAAAGTCAGAATCGTGAGATATAAACTCGGAATGTCGAGAAAATCTCGCAATTCTGACTTTATTTCATGCAACTTCAAGTTTATCCTGCTTTTCTGAATTTGTAACTTAAATTATGAGCTTATATCATGCAGTTCTGAGGGGAAAAAGTTAGAGTTTATAATTGTGTAATACAAACTGGCAATTCTGACTTTTTTTCTTTGAATTGTGAGATATATAAGTCAAAAAAGATGTAAACTCGCAATTGCGATTAAAAAAAAAGTCAGAATTGTGAGATAAAAACTTGTAATTACTTTTTTATTATTATTATTCAGTGGCGGAAATGGGCTTCCACACTTCTTGGAATGTTTAATTAAAAAAAAATAACAATTCCACTTGGCAGTCTAGTGGACTACCCAGGATACCTTAGCAATGTGAAATGGATAAAAAAAAGGGTCAAGAAAAGTGTCCAGGGTCCAGAAAATGTTGAAATTAATCAATCAATTAATTAATGGATCGATTTAATTCTAAGGAGCAAATATTTTTCTGACACAGGTTTAAAAACAAAAATAGAACACATTAACAATGCCTTAGCAACCTCTCAGAACAGTTTAGCAACTGCATGTTTGTTATTGTTGATTTTGGTTATGGCATGATCTTATATTATATAGTTACACAATCATGCAAAATGCATCCATGATGACCCACAAAAAAACCCCACAGAAACAGCACAAAATAAGAAAATGCTGCAAAGCAGTTCATTTGTGCTCTAAATGTGCTCTAAGTGACACGCAAGGCCAAGTGGTTGTCAGTGTTGAACTTTCCGCAGTGCTTACACAGACGGTTTGTAGTGATTACAGCCCTTTGATATGCCAATTTACACTGAGGATTTTAATGTCAGCATTGTCACGCAGAGCAATTGTGTAAGAGCCCAGAGGAAAGGTGCGGCTGAGTGGCCGTTCTGCCGCCTGATGCTGGGTAATAAGCCCATGTGTGCGCAGACAACAGCTTCTGCTCTAATGCATTATTCACAAGCACAAAAACAGATCAGGTAAACAGTTTCATCTTTATTTACATTTCATCCGTCTAATAAATAACATGACAGACACTGCAAAGAAGAGAAGACACTGCAGAGCAGAGATCACATACAGTCACCCGCTAGGAGGGAAAAGAGGGGGAGGGAGGTGATGAGAGGAGAATCAAATCGGGGGAAAAGCATGTCGGTGAACTTGGTGAAAAGTTTCGGGTGCCTTTTATGTGAAGTTGGCCATCTGTAAACCTGCCTGTGTTCGCTATACCATTCTAACATGCATAATCTACTGCTGCAGTATACAGTATCCACCTTATTTTTCCTGTAAGAGTGGGACATTTGTAAATGTAATGTGTCTGGCTTTTGGTGTCATTTACTTCCAGCATTTTTGCTGTACAAAACAGCTTGTTTTGGTGCTCGATATTGCATGCTGGTGTGTCATGCCATATTATTTTAATGTATTATCTTAATTATGAACACACTGGTTTGTACACTGTAAAAAAATGTTCCCAAAAAGTTGTTTCAACTTAAAATAATTTGTAACCCCACTGACTTAAATTTTTTTTTGTTTAGTCAACTTGAAATTTTAAATTACTTAATGTTAATTTAAGTGACAACTGGAATATTTTAGTTGACTACACTACAAATTAAGGCAGCGGGTAAGAAAATATTTTAAGTTGGAACAACTTTTGGGATTTTTTTTTACAGGGTAGTGCAAACAGTTTTACCATTTACTGCACTTTTTTATTCTTCTCGTTATTTCCCTAAGATGGCTAATGAACCGGACGTCTCACACACTTATAGAAAACGGCTTACTTCTTCGTTGAAAAATAAGGTGGATAGCACATAAACACAATATGAACATATTTTATTATGCATGGAGTATTTTGATAAGAATTCAGTTAACTAAGAATTCAAATAAAATTCAATTAATTAAATAATTATATATATACATATATATATATATATATATATATATATATATATGCAGTTATCATAAATAATTACATCATACATCTAACCTCTTTTACATCTCTTTGTCCATTTATTCTTTGCATTGATCTAATTTTACTTTTGCTCATTTCTCTCTTGGTCTTTTGCTCATCAATTAAAATTCAAATACCTTCTAAATAAAAGTCAATAAAATGAATGTAAAATTTAATTTTAATTAAATTTTAATTTAAAATTAAATGTAAAATTTTATTTAATTTAAATTTTTACCGGATAACTGAAAAAAAAATAATTAATGCATAGTTAAGTAATAAATACAAAACAATAATTCAACATAAGAAAATAATACATTTAAATTCAGTTATTTTACTCGATAATCGAAAATAATATGCATTACCTTATGGTTATGAAATATATAACATATTTTTGGGATGAATTGCTTGCAAAAATACTGTATAATAATATATGCAGTTACCAAGATATAAAATGACTTATATAAAGTCATATATAAGATATATATAAGATATAAAAGTCCTACCTATTTTAAATGACTGCGAGCATACCCTCTCATCTAATTCTCCTTTTCCTCTCTTTCTGAAGCATCTGTGAGCGCCCACTACGTTCCGACGGTGTGTAACGGAAGAGAGATTGTCGACTCCACCACTTCCTCTCTGTGACCCCGCCCCTTCCTCCAGACTCCTGCTCCTTAGCGACTGTTAGCCAATCAGCACACATTGTGCTCTGCCCAAGAACTAGGTCTGCCTACAGTGTGTAGAAAGTGTGTATGATTATTCTGATGACTATTAAATTATTTTTAGGGCTTGTTGTAAATATTAACTGACATTGTTGTAGAGAAACAAAAGAACAAAAAAATCCTTTATAGAGAGATTTTGGAAACTTTTGTTTTGATAGCTTTATTATGTATGTTGTAAACGGCCATGATGTGATGATGTAAAACGCAAACCAGTTTTCGATTGGGCCACAGTAGAGACTGACAGACACGGCTCCGCCTGCAATACTGGACACTGGAATTTGTGGTCGTTTTCTTTTGTAGGCCTCATTGTAATAACCTAAACTGTATGTATTTCTATGTTGTACATTTTGTACAGAATCTTAACCGATGGTTTTAACAGCACAAGTCGACAGTATTAGAGTCTACGCTGGTCATGAGGTCCAGAGCAGGAAAACCATCGAGTGAGCGCTCGCGCCTCAAACTTCACGTCGTCTCATCACAGGCAGTGGCTTGACGCCAGAGGTTACAATACCATTTTAGTACACTGTCATGACATCTGAAAGCATATTACATTAACTGCATCTCATAAGCGTTGCGTTCCGATTGGCTGTGATGCATGTTTATGTTGCAGCACAGATATGCAGTGCTACGAGATGTTATATATGTTTACATTGCCTGTGACGAGAAGCCTTCAGGGACGGAAAGTCTGGAAGATGAGCATGTGAGGTACTTTGAGTCTTACGAAGTTGACGTATACCTCTTTTCCACCATCGTGGTGCCGTTGCTGCCGCCGTCCCACACTGAATAAAAGGTGATTCACCAAAAAACAGGTCCACACCTACACCTTAAACCTGTTTGAGACAAAGCAAGAAACCGTATTGTCAGAGGTCAAACAATAAGATAATGTCCTCACTAAATACACTTTTTAAAATGTATTAATTTCTATATTAATATATTTTAAAATCTGATTTATTCCTGTGATGCCAAAGCTGAATTTTCAGCATCAATAATCCAGTCTTCAGTGTCACATGATCTTTCAGAAATCATTCTAATATGCTGATTTGCTGCTTAAGAAACATTTCTTATCAATTTTAATACCAGTTGCTGCTTACCCCAACTCTGGCACCGGCACCATTTCAGTGAAAAACTGGTTATAATCGGTCGCGTTTCTGATGTGTGAAATGCTTTGTGATGCAGTGAATGTAAAATGTATTCTGTTGTTCGATATTGGCTTGTTGTGCCTTATCATTTGTCCTATAGTTTTAATACGAGAGGTTCCTCAGAGCCTTTGGGCAGGAGGGGACCAGGCCATTTTTTTACAGACGTCTTTTTTTACATTTCAGAAGTTTTATACATTTCTATGTTTTTCTGTTGGAAGAGAGAGGGACGCTCGGGTTCTTCGACAAGCTGAAGATTGAGGAGAGCTAAAATGTTAAACGTTTGCTTGTTTTTAGTTTGCGGCCGTCACACGGCCCCAAGGGATTCTGTACAATATCACGTTACCTAATGCAAGTGTCAAACTGTATCATGTCATTGTAGGATCATCCATTCTTGGCCCGTCATGAAGAGACATAGTAAACAAACATGTAACAGTAACCTAGAAATGCTAAAGCTCTCAACATTCATAATTCATCAGCATGGCAGCAAAGGAAATCATTTGTGTGTCAGTTAACAGTACCAGGAGGTGAACATGCACAGAAAAAACTAGAAAATCGGATGACAGAAAAACATAACCAATCAGTGACAGATTTAGTCTTCCAACGGAGACAGACTTGCTCACAGAATCGCAAGAGATGTAGTGCAACTGTTACACAAACGCATACAATCAATAAGCAGCTGAGCCCATATAAACTATATGCTTCCTTATTTTATTCCCTTTTGGCCCACTAATTAATGATTACTACTGGTGAAAAAAAAACTTAATCTTAAGTAAATGTCGTTAGGCAACTCAAATCTAGAGTTTGTGCCTGGCAAATAATTAAATGTTCTAAACGCTCAATCAGCTAACATTGAAGTAGGGAATCAAGTCATATCTACAGATCACAAAACCACTCAGAACATCCTAGAAACCAAGGAACTGCACAGTAAAATTCTAAAAGCCACCAAGAACACCTTAGCAACTGTAAATCAATGCACTGGAGACCACTCAGAACTCCCTGCATAGTAGCATGCTAGAAAACCAATCAGAACACCTTAGCAACTGTATAGCAACATTAAAAACAACAACAACAAAAACACTCAGAACACCCGAGCAACTGCATAACAACATGATAAAAACCATTTAGAACACCTTAAGAACTACTTAGCAATGCCCTGGAAACACCCACAACATCCTAGCAACAGCACAGTAACACATTAAAAACCACCCACAACATCTTTGCAACTGCATAGCAACACCCTGGAAACTAACCACAGCACCCTAACATTCTAAAAAAACACCCAGAACATCTTAACAGCTGCATAGCAACACCCTGGAAACTAACCACAGCACCCTAACATTCTAAAAAAACACCCAGAACATCTTAACAGCCTTATAGCAACACCCTGGAAACCAACCACAACACCCTAACACTCTAAAAACCACCCAGAACATCTTAACAGCTGCATAGCAACACCCTGGAAACCAACCACATCCTAGCAACAGCACAGTAACATTCTGAAAACCACCCACAACATCTTCACAACTGCATGGCAACACCCTGGAAACCAACCACATCCTAGCAACAGCACAGTAACATTCTAAAAACCACCCACAACATCTTCACAACTGCATGGCAACACCCTGGAAACCAACCACATCCTAGCAACAGCACAGTAACATTCTAAAAACCACCCACAACATCTTCACAACTGCATGGCAACACCCTGGAAACCAACCACATCCTAGCAACAGCAGAGTAACATTCTAAAAAACACCCACAACATCTTCACAACTGCATGGCAACACCCTGGAAACCAACCACATCCTAGCAAAAGCACAGTAACATTCTTTAAAAAAAAAATAATCACCCAGAACACCTTTGTAATTGCATAGCGACACCCTGGAAACCAACCACATCCTAGCAACAGCAGAGTAACATTCTAAAAAACACCCACAACATCTTCACAACTGCATGGCAACACCCTGGAAACCAACCACATCCTAGCAAAAGCACAGTAACATTCTTTAAAAAAAAAAGTAATCACCCAGAACACCTTTGTAATTGCATAGCGACACCCTGGAAACCAACCACATCCTAGCAACAGCACAGTAACATTCTAAAAACCACCCACAACATTTTCACAACTGCATAGCAACACCCTGGAAACCAACCACTACACCCTAACATTCTAAAAAAACACCCAGAACATCTTCACAACTGCATAGCAACACCTTGTAAACCTCCCACAACACCCTAAAAACACAGTAACATTCTAAAAACCACCCACAGCATCTTCACAACTGCATAGCAACACCCTGGAAACCAACCACTATAGCCTAACATTCTAAACACCACCCAGAACATCTTTTCAACTGCATAGCAACATCCTGGAAACCAACCACATCCTAACAACAGCACAGCAACATTCTAAAACCACCTAGAACATCTTCGCAACCTCATAGCAACACCCTAGAATCCAACTACATCTTAGCAACAGCACAGTAACATTCTAAAAACCACCCAGAACATCTTCGCAACTGCATAGTAACACCCTGGAAACCGGTACTGTGGTGGTCACTTTTATGCAGGCAAGATCAATAAATCTTTACAATATTTTGCTCTTTGTATAAATTAACAATGATAGAACTACAAGACAAAGTTCAATGTGAGGACAGCAGATGTAGGCTACATTTGAAACAAAAAAGTTAATAAGTCAGCATGAGTGTAGAGAGATAAACAACATGCGGTTATGTAAAGCAGTTTGTTGCCCCATAAACTCCAGCACCACACTCAGCAACTCAATGCTTTTGTGGTGAGGCTTACAGTACGACTCCCAAAATCTGCACACATCCTCTTTCTGCACGTTAAGTTGCTAGGGGTCCTCGTTCCAGCCTTAGCCTCTTTATGAATGTTTTTGAGAGAAGAAAAAGTCAAATGTGGCGGTTTCGTCTGAGTGGCTTAGAAACGGTTTAGGAGGGAGCCGAGACTGCAGTCTGCGCAGAAACACAAATGGAGAGCGAGCCTCCCTCACCCACTGCAGCAATTTCATTTCAGAGTGGGGATCGAGGGTCTTACTGCAAAAGCAGCCGGGTGTGTCTAAACGCGTCGCTGCGTGGGAAAGTTTTAAGCAAACTTTCATAGATCTGTTCATGTTTGACATAAATCTTCACACCATGGCAGTATACAGATGTCAGCCTTGTTTGCAGTGCTAAATACGGTTAGGTTCATAAACAGTCTGGTTTTGAAAGAAGTGACAACCGTCCGTATCCTGACTACACTTACAGGTGTCACATCTGAATTCAACATCAAGTTCAGTTGATGTGTGAGCAAAACTACAGACATTAAATAGCAGAGTGTGTACTTTGTAGGCAGAGAGCAAAACAGAAATCCTGTTAAAGGAACAGTTCACCCAAAAAAATGAAAATTTGCTGAAAATATACTCATCAGGCCATCTGAGATCTAGATGAGTTTGTTTGTTCTTCAGAACAGATTTAGAGAAATTTAGCATTACATCACTTGCTCACCAATGGATGGAAGTGAATGGGTGCCGTCAGAATGGGAGTCCAAACAGCTGATAGAAAACATCACAAGTAATCTACACAACTCCAGTCCATCAATTAACATCTTGTGCATCGAAAAGTTGCATGTTTGTAAAAAATGAATCAATCACAGAGGTGTTTTTAACTTCAGACTGCTGCTTCAGGCCAAAATATCAGTCCATGATCAATTTAAAAGGACAGCATTTTTACTGGAGAAGGCATTATTATGAATTATAGACATAATGATGGATTTGTTTCTTACAAACACACAGCTTTTTTGCTTACGATGTTAAGTGAGGGTCTGGAGTGGTGTGGATTATTGTGATGTTGTCAGCTGTTTGGACTCTCATTCTGACGGCACCCATTCACTGCAGAGGATCCACTGCTAAGCAAGTAATGCTAAATTTCTCAGAGTCTGTTCAAAGGAAAACCAACTCATCTACATCCTGAATAACCTGAGGGTGAGTAGATTTTCAGCAAACTTTCATTTTTCATGAACTATTTCTAAGTGTCTGGGCAGACGAGGTAATTGAGAAAAAAGAGATTTTTGACTTAATATCTACAGTAAAGGCAGCAGGAGTTGCCAAAAATGGTTTGGATTCATTTAACTAAATCAAAATAATACAAAGTCTTGATGTTTACTGTGGTTATCCATCATTTATGGTTACAGGTACGACTCAAGACCAGGCCTGAACAGAATCTGGAGACTTTCCCCCACATTTTCTGTGCTTTTCTGAAAAGAAAAATCTGTTAAACGGAGCTGAGATTATCAATTCAGCCAAAATACTTATTAAATATAATTTAGGTAGGTTCCAATATTGTGAAAATCAATTAAATTGATTCTGTGCAGGCCTGAAAGTTCCAGAAAATGGATTGATTTTGTTTTCTGTTGTATGTACAGGACAATTTAGTGTCACATCTGTTAGTAAATACAGTACAGTTGTCAATCCCAAATACTGAATGTGTGACTAGACACTTTCTCAGTCTGTTTTTCTGAAACAGCATGTTTGTTGGATGTACCAGGAACAATATGGGGTGGTTTTGAATTTGTATGTAAGGCTTAAACAGACTAAAACCCCTCCTTCAGATCTGTAAAAGAGTTACAAATGTGTGGGACGTGTACTTGGGGAAGGCACTGAACTTTTCGTTTTGAACACAAAGCAATAGAACAGTACCCATGGTGCAGTGTGCAATAAAAAAGGACATTATGACATCATAATAAACAAACTAAACGATGAATTGTATGTGTTATTCCTCATGTCGAGGTTGTGGGGTAACTGAATATTTATCAAAACACATTGACGTACCTTCCCGAGACTTTCTGTCACTGTAACTGTGATGGATTTATGTGTCTCACAAAGACGAGTCAGGTTAGCATTTCCTTACCGAGAAAGAAAAAAAAACTTCTCCGGGTGTTCTCTCTCCCACTAAATTATTCTGCTGACATCCAATCAGCTGGCTTCTGGCTTTCTAAAGAGGACGAAGCAGCAGAGATTATGAGCGGGGAAAATGGAATGCAATTTTTGCCAGGGATTTTCTGGCCAGAATAATACATCGGAAGTGCTGAAGTGCTGAAGCCTTTGAAAACTCTTCCTTTTATCAGCCACACGAGTTCGTTTGAGGAGAGAGAGAGAGAGGACAGGTGAGAGAACGGCATGAATGAGAGCGTTAAAGTGATGGCTGAGGGATAGAGATAGTGCGGGAGTTTTTTGGTGAATTGTGCACATCACACTTCGTCCTCGGTGGAATTCTAATGGCTGTGGCACCGAGTCGAGGCTTTTATGGGAGATATCAGAACCGCTGCACTTTTCCAGGTTAGACACGACCTCCTCCACCTACAACCACAATATTTCTGAAGCCCCGAGAGACGAGGAGGCGCAGGAATGAGTGAGAGTCAGGCTAAAAGATAGCGAGATGTGACATTCAGAACGATAATGAGGACAGCTAAACCTATAAAGCTTTTGCTACACCGCTGCAGCCTTACTTAAAGCGATAGTTCACCCAAAAATGACAACTCTGTGATCACACTCACCGTTATGTTGATCTAAACCTGCATGATGTTACTTTTCCTGTGGAACTCAAAAAGAATCGTAACTCGTCATATTAAATCCACCTTATTTTCGGTGAATGTGCGAGACTTCCGGTTCATTAGCCGCTGCAGGGAAATGAGAATTATTAAGTGCAGTAAACGGTAAAACTGTTTGCACTACAAACCAAATGTTCATAATTAAGATAATACATTCAAATAATATGTGACCGTGGATCACAAAACCAGTGGTAAGGGTCATTTTTTCAAAATTGAGATTTATACATCATATGAAAGCTGAATAAATAAGCTTTTCATTGATGTATAGTTTGTTAGGATAGGACAATATTTGGCCGAGATGCTACTATTTAAATATCAGGAATCTGAGGGTGCAAAAAAATCAAAATATTGAGAAAATCGCCTTTAAAGTTCTTCAAATAATGTTCTTAACAATGTATATTACTAATCAAAAATTAAGTTTTCATACATTTACAGTAGGAATTTTACAAAATATCTTAATGGAACATGATCTTTACTTAATTTCCTAATGATTTTTGCCTTAAAAGAAAAATCAATAATTTTGACCCATACAGTGTATTTTTGGCTATTGCTACAAATAAACCCCAGCGACTTAAGACTGGTTTTGTGGTCCAGGGTCCCATATGGTAAGACACACTGGTTTGCAATATCAAGCAGCAAAACCAGCTAAAAATAGCTGGAAGCCAATGACACTGGAAGCCAGACACATTAAATTTACAAAAGGCCCACTCTTACGGGAAAAATATAGTGGATAGTCCATACACAATGGACCAAAAAAGATAAGATTATGAGATTAAAGTCATACTATTTTGAGAATAAAGCCAAAATATTATGAGAATAAAGTTGAAATATTTTGAAAATATAATTGAAATTACGCCCCTCCTCTATAAGCGCTATCTTTTACAGTTAACTTAGCTACAAAATAAATAAATAAAAAAAATTAAAAAGAACACAGAACATTTCACACACCATTTACACATGGTAGGGAGCAGGTGTACATTTATTTTAATAACAATTTAAAAATATGAACACTTTTATGAATTCGATAGTTTACGAAAGAATGGCTTTACGGACGATTTACACAAAAATTCGTTCTGATTTGTGAACTGCTCTGTTTTATGAATGAGGCCCACTATGTCTATTACTAATGTGGCGTGACAGACTGCTGTATTCATCTCAGTTCAAGACAAACAAGTGTTTGTATTTCGCTATAAAACTGACAGATTTTGATAGCTAGTTTGTTTTATATTAAAAGTAGTAAAAGCACAAAGCATACTGCTATTATTGGGTGGCTGGTGCACTACAAATAGGCCTAATGAATGCAATCGCAGATATGAAATATTATTTCCAAGCATACTGTCCCTGCAAGTATAACATGGTATGATATAGCATGGTATGATTTCTGCTAATAATCCCACATAAATTCAAATCAATTTCGGTGGCTTCCCAGTGCTCCCAATCCAGGCCATTTGCATGTGCCGGCTATACTCTCAAAATATTATAACTTTAATTGCTACGATTTAATTCTCGTAATTTGGACTTTAATCTTTTTTTAACGTGGCTCTAAAATGCTGACATACAAAATTATGAGCTTAAAGTGAGGGGAAAAAAATTGAGTTGGACATAAAATCTCAAACCTGATGTGATGCAGTTAATAGCATCAAATTTGATTTGAGAAAAGATGATTCAGTAAATATGGACTTACAGTGACGTATACTGACTGCGAGACAATGAAATAAAAATATATGGACCACTTTTATGGTTTGTTGTTGTATTTCTTACCTGCTTATTTTATTAGCTGTCTTGCTGAACTTTTTCATTAATTTTAAAATAATTAAAAATTTGTAAGACAACTCAAATGTACAATATTACAAGATCTAAATGGAAGGGAAAAAAAACCTGGCTGTTGGCCACTTTTATGGTGTTTTCCAAAAGAAAACCAGATTCACAATTACAATATGCAACTAGAAGAAAAGATACATTTAAGAATAGCATAAATAAATAAATAACAACCATACAAATCTCTCATGAGGGAATGAACTATTAATACCATGAAGTACTGCAAATTACATAATTAGCCATGACATCACAATAGGCATAATTCCTATAAAAAATAGCAGAGAACAAATGTTCAATATTTTGTTTATTGAAATAACCCTAAAACAAAATAAAATAAATAAGCCCCAAGAAGATGTAGCTTACAGTGAATTTATAACAGTTAGCTTTTTAACAGTTAGAGTAATTTACAACAGCTTCAAATGTGGCTCAACCAATCAGAATGAAGGACCAGAACTATCTGTTTTATAACAAATATTAGGTGAAACATTTTAATTTAAAAAAAAAAGAAAGAAAAGAAATGTTATCTTTGCAACTAACAGAAATAAAATTAGTTTAATTTGAAAAAAAAAAAAAAAAAAAAAAGCTAAATACAACCGCTGACTACTCCAAAGCATCCCATTTAAGGGTTATTTAAAAATTATTACTTTAGTTTAATTAATTAATCTTTTTTTTTTCTACATAAATTGTCCATATTGGTTGAAGTTCTTGACACAATTGAGAGTGCAAACAATCATTTATTATACACAATATCAAAAACAAATCATATCAAGAACTGACATCAGTTGGACACAGTAACTGGTTCATTTCACTGTAAACACACATACACACAAAAATGAGAAAAAAAAATCATGGAATTACTGTGATTAATATCGCCTACAGTATATCTAACACTTCAGAGCAGTAGTGGACCAAACAAAACAACTAAATCCCAGCGGCACAGTAAACCGTAGGTTTACACCTCAATCCAAAATCGATACGGGTCTCAGCAGATCATTTCCCCAGATTTCATGTCGATGGGTCTTAAAATTTCATGACTAAAACCCCATCGGCAGTTCACTAAGTTCTTTAATTAGACTGCAAATGTTTCATCACCTCAGTCTGCAGTCGCTGTTCTGAAGGAATACTTTGCTCCTGAAATCTCCTGTGTTTGTCTTGGTACTGTAAGCCAGAATGACACAGAGGTATGTCAAAAAATCATAAAAATAGCTGTTCAGAAATGACTCCTTCTTTGCCGTAATCTCTTTATTCATAGACTTTATTCATGTCATATTTCATTTGGAATGTCACCGTCACAGTCAAATAGGTTACTTAACTAAAAAGAAAAACAGCCTATTTTGGCCGCACTTGAACAGAACACACTTTACATGGCTTTCCAGTGCTGTTTAGCTGGGATTGGAAGCGTCTGTCAGTAAAGCTTAACGTCTGAGTGTATTTGTGTGTTCACCCTGACCCTTGGCTACATTCGCTCTGACAAGCTAGGGCTCGTGTAAAGTCGTGGCTGTCGCTCCAAAAAGCTTCTGGAGAAACCCGGGCACTGGAGAGGGAGGGAATTTTCACGCATTTACAACACACATACACAACTGCATAGTGACAAATCTCTACAGAAATATTCATACAAGCACATCCGTCCGTGTTCCTGAGGCGTCGCAGGCTTGTTTAACCCAGATTCCTTCCTCGGGCACTTGTGCCCTTGTTTTCTTAAGGCCACTGCGTGTGATATCAAAGAGAAAGGGATGAATGGAAGTCTTCCTTTTCGCTCTTCTTCTATCCCCACACAGACTTCTCTGTATTGGAGAATTTCAGTTGGACGGCTTCACCGCTCTTCTTGTTGCCCTAGAAACAGGAACACGGTTTTGAAAACGCAGCCGAAACGGGAACAAATCACTGAACGCGGGCGCGACAAATGTACACAAACAGAGTGCGGAATCGGCCTCTTCGTCAAGGTCGGCTCCCTTTGAAAAGCCTGCCCCGTGAAGGCCAAGGACTGTCGGCGGACACCGCGTGTTACCAGGACAACCAGCGTGCAAATCAAACAGCGAGTTGCGGTAAGCTAGGTCTGTTAAACAGAAAGACAAATGACCTGCAACTACCTCTGTATGGCACAGATTTCTAGAATGCTGTTATTCACATAAGTTTAGTTATGAAACCTAGTTGCCTCCATAGACAGTATTTTAATGCGTCGCCGGCACACTCCCTACGCAAATGCTGTTGTAAAAGGTAGCCAACAATAATATCCTGCATTTTAAAATCTCTTTTTGGCAAGCACAGCAAAAAATCCATTCAAGATGGCAGATCCCTTGAGCTGAGAGAAATGTTGCCTAAAATTTACATATTTCATTCAGTACTGAAAGGTTTCCATTCTAAGTTAATATTGCACTTTTACCCTGTATTTGCGTGTTGATTCTTATTAGCTTAATATTTTGTGCCATTAGCTTAGCAACGTGATAAATTTCCCACAAGCAGTGCTATCCTGTGTGGTGTGAGTCAACCTAATATTATAATAGAGCCTATTTACTATGAATACACGTTTCTGGTCTTATTGCGAATGATGCATGTGTACATTTTTCCAAATTAAAAAATTTGTCTTTTTGTATTTCTTTAACGGTGTCGCAATAACTTTCTCTACCATTGGAACGGTTTCACGACAAAATAAATAAATAAATAAATAATAAATTAATCATTAAAAAAACTAAATTGTTAACCCTCAAAAACCCAAGCACTGAAATTCATGCTGAATTCCCCCCCCCACCTTTTAATGTGTCATTAGGACATCTTTAGTTATAAAAACTGTACAATTTCGTTTTGGCAAAAATTGCATCTGTATAATTTGAAAAATTTCCTTGAAAAAGTCAGAATTGCGAGAGAAAAAAAAAAAAAGTCCAAATTGTGAGATAATTGTGAGTTATTAAGTGAGAATTGTGAGATATTAAAAAAATAAATAAATAAAATTCTGAGAAAATATCAGTCTTTTTTTGGACTTTCTAACCAGTAATGCCAGACGTACGCTAATGATCATATTTGTGTGATAATTTAGACCTCTGTACAATGTTCCATCAATAATGAATAATGTACGATAATTTCAGAATTTGGTGAAACTTCAAATGATGGTTGTTGTAATCATAGAGCTTCTATATTCACTGATCTAGCGGTGGATCCTACATCTGCTGTTCTCTGCTTTTAAGCCAACAAGCACTATTTTACTCCAAATTTTTTACTCCAACATCTGGCAACACACAGACTTCTGATGACAGTGTCTCAGAGGTGGATTTTGGACCTTCCCACTTACTTAGTTATTTATCTGTTGTGGTAAGTTGCTGGTCTAGAAAAATAGGTATATTCTGTACGTTTGACTTGTGTACAATAATTTTCTTCCAAAAATAATAATCCCGAGCTTCTGGCACGATACTTGGACATTTCCAGTCTGGCAACACTGTTTCTAACTCTATTCTAACTCAATTTATCTCTCACAATTTTAAGAAAAAAGTCAGAATTGCGAGAAAAAAAAAAGTCAGAATTGTGAGATATAAACTCGACATTGCGAGAAAAAAAAAAGTCAGAATTGTGAGATTTAAAGTAATAAACTTGCAAGTATATAGTCTGACTTTAAAACACAAAATTGTCAGTTATTAAGTGAGAATTGTAAGATATAAACTCGCAATATAAACTTGAGAAAAAAAGTCCAATTTGCTAGACATAAACTCATAATTGAGTAAAAAGGCTGAATTGCAAGATATAAACTAGGAATTGTGAGAGAAAAAAAAAAGTCAGAATTGCGAATTTGTCATGCAATTGCAAGGAAAAAAAAGTCAGAATTGCAAAAAAAAAACTGAGTTGCAAGATATAAACTCGCATTTGCAAGAAAAAAGTCAGAATTGCGAGATATAAACTGATGAACTTGCAATTGCAAGAAATAAAGTTAGAATTGCGAGTTTGTATCAATTGTGAAAAAAAAAAGAGTCAGAATTGTGAGATAAAAAGATGCGGTTACCTATTTTTTTTTTTTAATTCAGCAGTGGAAATGTGCTTTCATAGAATACACTCAAATGTGTGAGAACAGAAAAAACAAACAAACAAACAAACAAAAAAAACAAGAAAATGGTTTCAAATTTCTATACTTTCTGCATACATGCTACACACACAGAAATAACATTTTAAAAATACTGTATGTCAAATAATTACTATATTTGTTTCAGAATTCCATTTTGTGTGACTTATTATGCAATTTTTGTACACCAAAACGGTTGTTGTGATAAAGTGTCAGCTAATTTTATGTGTAGTTTTTAGCCCATATTTAGCAAAAGTTGGGTATTATTTGATAATTTCATACAAATGTTGTAACTATTCTGCTCTGGGTCTCTACGGGTCAAAAGCCAGTCCAATCTGGAGTTTTTACCTGGTAAGCCTTTAGAAAAGTGCCTAAAACCCTTCTAAAACCAAGCTGAAAGACCAGCTAATACACTTTTCCTGCCATTTAGTAGGGTTTATCTAAGGCGAACCAGTCACCATGAACATGATTGATTAATTCCTCTCGATTTGGACAGATTATTCTCTTAATTAACTTCCCTGATAATTACAGAACCAAAACTGACTCCATATAGTCAGTTCCCACGGGAGGTCGTCTGCATTTTTCAGGACTGAATGCTTGAGATTTTAAGTGACAATGGAAGTTCTGAAGAGTGACGTTTGAATGCAACTCTCTCCCTCTCAGACGCTCTTCTAATTGGCCGTGAACACAGTGTGACACGCCGCATATGCCAATGCAGCTCAACAGTCTTTAATCTTACAGATGTTTCTAGAAGTCCCTCAGCGGCTCCTTCAACTGCCCTGAGTTAAACATCAAGGCATATACACACCCACCCTTACGCAGACTCGCAGCTAACTTTTCTGACTGCAGTGGCTGCTAATGCGGGGTGAAAGAGGGAAAGACAAAGAAAAAAACCAAGCGAGGGGAAAAAAAAAAAAAAAAAAAGAGTACAGGGAGGGTTGAACTGAGGTCATTTCAACAGAAAAGCTATGAAGAAACTGCAGGGTGTGAAAGGGAAAAATCATTAAAGGGGTCATCGGATGCCCGTTTTCGACGTTGATACGATTCTTCAGGGTCTTAATGAAAAGTCCATACTTTGGTTAAAAATTCTCAATGGTTGTGTGAAACAACACATTTTTTGCCTTGTCAAAATGAGCTCTGCAAAAATCATCTCATTCTGAGGGATTGTTCCTTTAAATGCAAATGAGCTCTGCTCGCACCACCCCTCTCTTCTCTCTGCTGCTCTGACAGATTGTTTACTTTAGCTGCATTTAGCACATGTTTAGCCGCAAAACTTGCCAACTAGCATGTTATTAGGAAAGGTGATTGTAGAGATTTATAAAACAAAACTTATAATCACTTCTGCTGTAGGTAAAGCTGGACCATAAATGATTTGCACGAACAAACAAACGCAATCCACTGCATCTTCAGCGGCTCAGATGTTGGGAGTAAATGACGACCACTATGTTCATTATTACATCCAGCAACACAACACCTCAAACGCTCGGAGATATTCTTGTCTAATTTACATCCCTGCTCCGGCATCGAAACAATGAAGGTCGGACTGTTACAGCTGATCTGAGGTAAGACGCTCATGTCAATCAAATATCGTGGGAGCGGCCTCTGTTGTTGTGACGCCACACCGACAGGCATCTGAGAATGCCTCAATTTGAAAAAGGGGATATTATTTTTACAGATTAATTAAAAATCACTGCATGGATTTTTATCATTATAGGGTAGATTTGTACATACTCTGCCAATGCACATTAATGTTCAAACAACATGTAAAAGTGAACTTTGCATCCGATGACCCCTTTAAGAACTTGATGCATATTTTTTTAAAACACTTACGTGAATGTCCAGAAGAGGGCACTTTATAATACACCACTGGTCAAAAATTTGTAATCATTTGATTTTTTTATGTTTTTGAAAGGCTCTTATGCTCACCAAGGCTGCATTCATCTGCTTAAAAAATACAGTAAAAAATTGTAATATTATGAAATATTTTTACAAATTTAAAATGACTCTTTTCTATTTTAATATATTTTAAAATGCAATTTATTCCTGTGATGCAAAGCTGAATTTCAGCATCATTACTCCAGTCTTCAGCGTCACATGATCCTTCAGAAATCATTCTAATATGCACAAACTCAGGCTTTTTAAGTAGTATAGCAATGAAGTTAAGTGAAGTTAATTCTCAAAACATGAGTACCTGTTTTTCTGAGTTTAATGGGTCTTTAATACACAAAAATAGTGATGAGTAACAGGAGAACGTTGGGAAAGATTGTTTGCATATTCGCCAACTTCTTTACTATGGCACCATTTGCAATGTTTATTTTAAGGACAACTTTTAAACCTTCTGTGGTTTAGCTAACCTTGGTAGCGATAGCCTTTAGCTTAGCCAGGAGAGAAGACTTGTTGGCATAAACCACTTCTTCCTCTTCATTCTCCTCTCCTTCTCCTTCCATGATGGCACAGCTGTCTGCCGCCGGTAACTCGCACTCTTTATTGGCCGTCATCACGAGTTTAGAATACTTATACTCCAGCCTATCAGAGCACAAAGATAAAGCAGCACGAAGCTAATTAGCATAAACAAAGAGAGCCAAAAAACAAAAATAGTCAGAAGAATCATACTTTTTGTTCTTCTTCCAGAAGTAGCAGGTCAGGGAGACGAGCAGAACAGCACAGAACGCTCCAAGCCCAGCGCCCACTTTCAGCCAAAAATCAATCGCCTCACATGGAGACGTTCTCTTCAGCGGAAGAGTCAGTCCTCCGGTACACAGCCGAGGTTCAGTCCATACATACACGGTGTCCTTAGAATGAAATTTTGCATTACATTCAAAGGATTAGTTCACTTTCATAATAAAAATTTCCTGATAATCTACGCATACCCAAGTTTGTTTTTGTCAAAACACACATTTTTCTGTGATAAATATGTAGAAAAGCATTTATTTGAAATGAACATCTTTTGTAACACTGTAAATGTGTTTACTGTCACTTGGTTTAATGTATCCTTGTTGAATAAAAGTATTAATTTATTTAAAAAAAAAACAAAAAAAAAAACACACACCTTACTGACACCGGACTTTTGAACTATTATGTACTTAGTTTTTCCCTTTTCTATTTTTAAGTTATATGTGTCACTCAAGCATCATATTCAAGCTAGTCATCATCATCTTTCAAACTGAACCTGTCAGAAACACATGAACACCCACTGTGATTTTCTTCATCATTTTAGTTCTGGTAGCTTCAATTGAGGAATATTTCATATATGTGTCACCACATGGAGTTCTGAAGAAAACAAACTTACCCTAGATAAACCTCTGATGATAAATTCAGTGGAAGATTCACAAGTCACGACAGATGCTTCGGTTTAGTAGACAATTTATAACTTACATCAGCAAGGATCAGACTATTACTCTTACTCTCTGATTTGAACTATGCTTTACCTTGCAGTTTTCAATCAAAGGCAATTTTAATTGCACTTGGTACACAATCATTATAACTACTGTAATTTCTCAGTCAATAATATATATAGAATAATATAATAGAACTAAAGAAAGAATACCTGCACTCCTGCCTTACAGGCTCCTTCAATAGTGTGGTAGTCGACAGCAGTGCAGCGTGGACACGCACTAGAGCTCTCCCACAGGAAGTGGAACGTGCAGCCATCACAGGTTCCTGCAGGACACTCACTGACACAAGACAGAGGAAGTCAAACAAAACTGAAATTGGGATACTTTTACACTGCTGCCGCAGTTTTGTTATGTGGTCTGCTCTCGTTTTATAATATTATGACATAATGTATATATAATACAGTATATTAAATATAAAAGGCCTATTTCTCTCAAAGAGAGAAATGTGTTCGTTGTCCATAACATACGTCTGCCCATACCATAACCCCACTGCCACCATGGGCCACTCAATCCACAACGCTGACATCAGCAAACCGCTCACCCACACGACGCCATACATGCCGTCTGCCATCTGCCCTGTACAGTGAAAACCGGGATTCATCTGTGAAGAGAACACCTCTCCAAACTGCACATTTTAGAGTGGCCTTTTATTGTGGCCAGCCTAAGGCACACCTGTGGAATAATCATGCCGTCTAATCAGCATCTTGATATGCCACACCTGTGAGGTGGCTGGACTATCTCGGCAAGAAGAAGTGCTCACTAACACAGATTTAGACAGATTCGTTAACAATATTTGAGAGAAATAGGCCTTTTGTGTACATAGAAAAAGTCTTAGATCTTTGAGCTCATGAAAAATGGGGGCAAAAACAAAAGTATTGCATTTATAATTTTGGTCAGTGTATATGTGTGTGTATATATATATATATATATATATATATATATATTTATATTTTGTCTCATATTTATATACATCACACAGGCAGCAAATCAGCCGTTTGAACAAATCGAATGAATGAATGACTCAAAGACATGTACCGCCACATGCTGGCAAATTTAGTTTCTTATTTAGAGTGTTATTTCATAAAAAAAAAATAAGATAATAATAATAATAATAATAATAATAATAATAATAATAAACATTAAAGGGACAGTACACCCAAAAAAAGTAAATTCTGTCATCATTTACTCACCCTCATGTCATTTCAATCCTATCTTTTGTGGAATATAAAAGAAGGTATTTTGAAAGCTGTTTTGGTTACCAATGACTTTTACTGTATGAACAAAAAATACTGAGATATTTCTCAAATTATCTTCTTTTATGTTCCATAGTTTACATTAGGCTGTTGCAGCCTAAATGTTTATGTGTAATAAATTTATTGCTGAATCAAAAAATATACACTTCTTTCTAAAGCTACTATTTGTAATGCCTACTTGCTGCTTTGTCATTTAACACAATAATAGCTTTAATACACATAAATATATATACATATATAAATAAACACACCTTTGGTAATAAACAAAATTAATTTAATAAAAATAACACAAGACAAATAAATCAACTCAGTGGGCCTGCAGTGAGGTGATTTGATATGGCACGATGGGAGATGCCCTGTGCCAAATTTAGATTGCATTAACAGCAGTGTGCTTGTTTATGTGAGTGTGTGTGTACCTGGGCACAGATAGGTCTCCCCTCGCTGTCTTCTCCGGGTTACAGCGCAGTGAAACCACTGCATTCCTGCCTCTCGGACATGAGGTTGTGACCTGCGAAGATCTTTACAAAAAGACACCATTAAAAGCATAATGGATGACAGAAGGATAAGAACAAACATCACACTTTATTAGAAAACCCCTAAAACTAAAACCCCAAATAATCACATATGACAGGAACTTTAAGAGACACTTTAGGTTTGATGACGTGAATGCCAGTACCGATAGAAGAAGTGGACATCTGGGATTCTCTGGGATGCAGATGGAAATAGTTCTGGTCTGGCGGTTATTCCGTTAAGTGATTTCTCCACTGTGGCTCCTGTGGCACAAACACACACACAACCTGTCTTAGAGGACACATGGGGGTGACAGGCAGCACAGCAGGAAGTGCTCAGTAAACAGGACCACCCATAGATTCAAGTAATTAATCGTATTTATCACTAAACAAGAAGCCTGTTTTATATATGAGTTTTATACCTGAGAACACAGATGACAGGCACTGTGTAGAACTATGATAAAGCAACAGAAATCTACAGCATTTTTATTGGCTGCAGCTTGTCTAACATTAACGGCTATGAACACTAAAAATGCCAAATGTCAGGATGTTATGACCTTTTTATGAAAACACTGGTTCACCGTTGAATTGTACAAAGATATAACAACATCCCAGATTTTTATGTGAATACTGCATTTCATCTAGGTCCCGATAATGCTTAATTGAAAAGCTGGAAACATGTATTGATGCATTTGGTTTTAATTTAATGATTATTATATATACAAAAAAAAAAAAATAATTAAAAAAAAAAAAAAAATATATATATATATATACATACATATATATATATATATTTATTTGTTTTATTATTATTATTATTATTATTATTATTATTATTATTCTGGCAATATTTCTGGCAGGAATGTTGGGGTGTAATAGAATTACTTGTGTGTAAAAGTGTGTGAAAAATGTTATTCTGTTAGTTGTATACATTCTACATAATTGTCCTCTCATATATAATGCATTCAGATAATAAACCCAAAAAAATAACACTGCATGAAGATGTTTTATAGTTGCCACAGTCCCCAAGTGGTCTTCTCATTAACAATAGCAGCGCTGACAATGTTTTCGCTCATAGGTGATATTTCATACTTATTGAGCTTTGATGATTAAACTGCAAATGACTTTACTTCAGCTAAAAATCCTGTCGGGATTTAATTTATAATTAAATAAACCGTTAAGGCTGCTTTTCTCCTTTATTTACTGACAATAAAAAAGTCAGTTTAACATTTAATAGATCTCATAACTTACAACATTAATTTTGGCAGCCTTATTAATAAGTAATTTAAAAAAGAAGGAAATATGGACATGCACACACACATCAAGAAGTTAAAATAAATTTTTAGTTTTGAAATTATGAAGCAGGCTCACCCTGAAAAGTGTCAGCCAGGCTAATGGACTGAGAGGAAAGGGCCGTTCTCAAGCCCCGCCCATCAGATGGGATAATCGTTGATTGACAGAGAAAAGCCTCCACTGAACTTCCCAGCTGACCACCTTCAGTGCCCTCGTTGGGCAGGTTTGTGACGTTATCTCTGCAGACTGCAGCCTTGTGATCCTAACAAAGGACAGATGAATGAATAAAAAAAAAAAAATAACATTCTGTGATGTAATTTCTGCTCATTTCAGGTGTTGGTGTCGTACCTCAGCTCCACACAGGCTGATATTAAACAGGTGGTAGTACTTTGTGCCTTTCGCAGTGAAGCTGGGCCCGTTCATAATGGACCCAGCTGAGTTCAGAGCACTGAAGTCATACTGAAGAGTCCGATTCTGGTCCATGTATGTGAACGAACAGTCGCTGAAACACACACTGTGCTCCTATAATTTAAACATTCAAGAGAGAACTGTCACACACTTATTAGTTATTATTCCTGAAGTACTTGATGCCTGTTTTCTTAACCACTAAGCCATTGGAATAAAGACTTATATACACAGTTGAAGTCAAGAGTTTACATACACCTTGGAAATCTGCAAAACGCTAATTATTTTACCAAAATAAGAGGGATCATACAAAATGCATATTGGGTTTTTTTTTTAGTACTGAGCTGAATAAGATATTTCACATAAAAGACATTTATAACTATTCCACAAGAGAAAATAGTAGTTGAATTTATAAAAATGACCCCATTCAAATGTTGACATACACTTGATTCTTAATACCGTGTTGTCACCTGAATGATCCACAGCTGTTCCCTGAACAGTTAAACTGTCTGCTGTTCTTCAGAAAAATCCTTCAAGTCCCACAAATTCTTTGGTTTTTCAGAATTTGACTATATGATTTTGAAGTCCATCTTTTCACACTGAGGACAACTGAGGGACTCGTATGTAACTATTACAGAAGTTTCAAATGCTCACTGATGCTCCAGAAGGAAAAAATTATGCATTAGGAGCCGGGGGGTGAAAACTTTTGAACAGAATGAAGATGTGTACATTTTTCTTATTTTGCCTAAATATATATATATTTTTATTTAGTGCTGCCCTTCAGAAGCTACAGAAAATACTTGCATGTTTCCCAGAAAACAAAATAAGTTAAATTTACCCTGATCTTCAAACTCAAAAAGAAATACCTTGTTGCTTTTGCTGCCTGGCCCACACGGCTGGCATGCTTCTTTGCCATAGATGTGATGCCCAGACAGGACAGTGTTTGGAGGGCACTCTTGGCACTGGTTGGTCTCTTTATCAATGTAGTGTCCAGCTGCACAGGGCACACAGGAGGAGCCGGCTCGCTGAGACTGCAGAGCACACGCCCGACACGCTGAAGCCACCCCGTCAATGGCATTAGTGACTGTCACAGAGTAAATCTTCACCATGTCATTAACATACTGACGCACCTGATGGACAGTGGAAACGATCATTATGACTACTGTCATACTATCAACATGTCTTTTTTAATCAATGTGTGTCTGCATGCATTTGTACTGACATCACTAGCCTGACTGGTGCGTTGAAAAGCCCAGGTGAACGTGACAGAAGAGTTTTCAGTCATGATGTGCGTGTAACTCTGTTTGGTTTTACTCCCGTCCCATGATTCAATGACATTTGTGCTTCTTCTGTTCACATCCTGAAGCAACAACAAAATCAATAACACTTTAAAAAAAGAAATCTGAGCACTTTTAGTAAACCTAAAGAGATAGTACAACTAAAAAACACAAAAGATATTCTGAAGAATGTTGGTAACTAAACATTTTCAACACCCATTGATTTCTACAGTATTTTTTGTCCATGCTATGGAAGTCAGTGAGACCTGATACCATTTATTTATTTTTTTTTACCATTCTTCAAAATGTCTTAATTTTTTGTTCCACAAAAAATTTGGTATTTGGTATTTGTTCCACAAAAAATTAGTCATACAGATTTGGAATGACATAAGGCATTCATATGATGACTTAATTAATTTTTTCCTAATCTTCAATTTTATTTTTATGGACCAATTGAGGCCCTGGACCACAAAACCAGTCTTAAGGTTTTAAGTCTTACCAGTCTTACCAAAATTTCGGCCGCCGAAAATGGCATTTTCAGTTTTTGTCTGAAAGAGAAACTTGACCCTTATAATCTCGTAGGAATATAAATATTTGGGTTATTAATTTAATAATTAAAAACAAAAACAAAAACAAAAAACAGATTCTGTTGCATAGAACTGAATAAAAATTATTAACATTAATGTATTTTCTGCCCAATTTTATTGTTTTATTTTCAATAAAAGTGTGGTTATTTTATTAGCTTGTATTTTTTATTTTGTATTCAGTATCATTAAAATTATTGAGTTTAATTAAATAGTCAAAATTATTTACCATTATTTAATAAAATAATAAATAATTATTAAAAAGCATTTTCAGTTTCATTTCGGTTTTTGGCCAAGTGCATCCAGAAAATTCGTTTTCGGCCTAGAATTTTCATTTTGGTGCATCACTACTGATTATTTTTCATTTTTTGCATACATTGTGATTGTTGCAATAAATTTTACGTTGAATCACATAAAATATTTATTTTTAAATCTACAATTTGTAATTTCTTTTTGATACTTTTATTTTGCAATTAATTATATTAAATAAATCAACACATCATGTAATTAATTAGATTAAAAAATTGAATCGACTGACAGCTCTAGTTTTATTATATATTTTACATATTTCTGTGGACAGAAAGGGTTAATGTGGGGGGAGAAAACATTTTGTTACCATTACACACCAATTACTAACGGTCATGAAAGAGTTAAAAAGTCAAAAAGATCAAATCTACTGTAAAAAGTAACGCAAACACGCTCACCGTCATGAAGTAGAACTCGCAGTCAGCTGAGCAGCTGGTTTCAAACTCAAAAGTGATCCGGCCGTACTCACTGCCGGATGCTCCGCGAACTGACACAGGCAACCTGAGGTGACAAACAATGCAGACTCATTTTTAAACAGACAGCAGAGGTTATGTCAGGATAAACACTTCTACACACACCCCAAATTTTTATAGTCTACCTCACACAGCAGAAACGGTCACGTACAGCATTTTAACCATGCTAATCACACAAGGCTTTAATGAGCTTTAATGAGCAGTGGGCGGCACTTGAACAGTGTAGTCGTGTGGAGGTGGACAAGCACTTGAGGACTCACTTGAATCCAGGCACCGTGAGAGTTAATATGAGATAATCGTTATCTGAACGACCTGCTCCCGGTTGTACATGATCACCTGCAACTTCCCAACCTAAAACACACAAAATCTTCAAGACATGAAGGCACAAATGCACACATACAATGAGAAGAACATGTAGAATGTTTGGTAGAAAAGTCTATTTTAAATTATCAATGATGCAACAGCGACACCTAGCAGCAGAAACAAACATGACTGCCATATGCTGTAACACCGTACTCATGTAATCCCTCACCATTCAATCCATCACAATTGTTGTTGGCCACGTTGAAGCAGGATGTCTTCATGTTGGCAGGCAGCACGTTCCACCACTTGTACTCATACCCGAGGACAGGCTCCGTGCCAGCTGGACAAGGCTGGCATGCTACAGATGCCACACAATCCATGTTTAATATCTTTCGGCTGTTTATTTGAAATCATGTTCATGCTTTGGAAATAATCATGTTTTATACGTCCTTCTTAAGGTGTTAGGATGGTTTATCACCTTTGACCCCGTCAGAGTAAGTCCCGTGTGGGCAGGGAGAACAGGTGGCAGTGTCGTTGTTATAGAAACCCGGATTACAGGGTGGACAAGGCTCACGGTGACCAGAAGGTGGCAGTGTTACTGCACCAGCAGCAGCTTCCAAACAAATCTGAGGCTCTACCCACTTATATATGACCTGAGTCTATGAAAGAGAGCAGCATTTATGTATTCAATTTTAAGTTGATTTGTTTTGGTTTTTATATATATAGAATTACTTTACCTTTCCATCTTTATCACAGGTGCTGTATGTCTGAATGTAGTCTTTTTCTGAGCATGGAGGTCTACTTTTGCACATGGCAGAGCCTTCTGCTGTTAAAGATACAAGATACAAGATAAGAGTTATACTGTGCCTCACATAGACATGAATAGTTTAGAACTGGACCATAAGACTAATGCAAGCAAAATTATTCAAAGAATAATCAAAAGTATGTATTGTGATATGAGAAAGACTATGTTTGAGCAATTTGTGCAAATATATAATTCTGATACATTTGTTTCATACTAATTCAGTCACTTAAATAATGCAAATAGAAATCTTTTTAATGTTTTCCCTAATTTGTTTTAGACAAGCAAAAGAAGAGGAAAGTAAATATGCTTTTGAGTTTGTGGAAGAGAAAAAT
The DNA here is from genome assembly GCF_022985175.1 of Labeo rohita. Taxonomy (NCBI): domain Eukaryota; kingdom Metazoa; phylum Chordata; class Actinopteri; order Cypriniformes; family Cyprinidae; genus Labeo; species Labeo rohita. The sequence goes on along the minus strand of NC_066886.1, from coordinate 5,799,519 downwards.
AATTATCAGACATTTTACATAATATGAAAGTGAGTAAATTCTATCAAAATCTTAATTTATTTGTTTGTTTGTGTACTACTCCTTTAAAATCAAATAGCTTAATCTTTGCATAGTGCACAGAAAATTTCAGGCATTTCTACTTTCTTTCTGTTTGTCAGCCAAACCCATTTGACCTGAAACGTTTACTTGAAGTATCACATGATTTTAATATTGATGATTTAGTAATATAACATGCGAAATTCACATTCGTGTTTCGCTGATGTTGGTTAATGGTCAGATGTTACGCAGGTAAACAAATAAAAAGGTTTTACAGTGCATGCATAAATTATCATGCAAGTTGATATTCTGATCATTTTTTTTTTTTTTTTAAATCGAAGCACATTCTATTTTTTGACAAATTTATCTTCCTGAATCTGGCAGTACGTTTTGGAAGATCATTTTTTAAAACCCCCCAAAACTTACTGCCAGATTCTTGAAGGTAAATTCTTCAAACAGTCGTACAAGAGGACGTGGTGCTGGTCCTTCAAGAGTCATTCTCAACTTATTTGTCTATAAAGAAGGATTATACAGTTGAGGTCAGGTTTACAATGTTAAACGTTAATTATTTTACCAAAATAAGAGGGATCATACAAAATGCATGTTATTTTTTATTTAGTACTTACCATAATAAGGTATTTTTACATAAAAGTATAAACATATTACATGTTATAATAGTTGAAGTAGCTTAATAGTATAAAAGTGACCCTGTTCAAAAGTTCACATACACTCAATTCTTAATACTCTGTTGTTGCCTGAAGAGTTCAAACTTGCACTGATGTTTCAGAAGGCAAAAAACAATGCATTAAGAGCCAGGGGGTGAAAACTTTTGAATGGAATAAGGATTTGTACATTTTTCTTATTTTGCCTAAATATCTTTCCCCCCCATTTAGTGCTGCCTTTCAGAAGCTACAGAAGGTACTTACATGTTCCCCAGAAGACAAAATAAGTTACATTTACCCTCACCTTCAAATTCAAAAAGTTTTCACCCCCAGCTCCTAATGCATTGTGTTTCCTTCTGAAGCATGAGCAAGTGTTTAAAATTTCTGTAATAGTTGCATGAGAGTCCTTCAGTTGTCTTCAGTGTGAAAAGATGGATCTCAAAATCATACAGTCACTGTTGGAAAGGGTTCAAATACACAAAAATGCTGAAAAACCAAAGAATTTGTGGTACCTGAAGGATTTTTCTGAAGAACAGCAGGCAGTTTAACTGTTCAGGACAAACAAGGGACTCACAAACAACTATCACTGAACAATAAAAAAACAGTTGTGGATCATTCAGGTAACAACACAGTATTAAGAATCAAGTGTATGTAAACTTTTGAACGGGGTCATTTTTATAAATTTAACTATTATTTTCTCTTGTGGACTATATGTAAACATATTTTATGTGAAATATCTTATTCAGGTCAGTACTAAATAAAAAACAACAACATGCATTTGTATTATCCCTCTTATTTTGGTAAATGATTAACGATTAATGATTTAACTAATTGTCAGCTTTGATCAACTTATGAAGCCCTGTCAGTTTCCTCAGTTTTGGAAACCTTGCCTTAATACGCATGTTTTTTAGGTCCTACTACAAGCACATACAATAGTCAACATTTGAAGTGGATCAAAACCTTTCATCAAAGTTGTCCTAATTCCAAAATAATACCCACTCTTGTTTTAGGACAACTTTGATGAACTTTTTTGATCCACTTCAAACTTAGACTACTGTATATCTGCATTTACAGGCCTATGCATTTACCAGAAATCAGCCTGTGTGGTATCTATATGTATGTACTTACAGGCGTAGTGTGTCTTTGTGTTGCAAGGTGTGCAGGAGCTGGCCCCTCGGCCAGAGTATGTGTCCCGTGGACAGGACTCACAGGACGACGAGCCCGGGGTGCGACTGAACGTCCCAGGCTTACACGGAAAACACTCCGATGTATACGCCACGCCTGAAGGAGAAAAATGGTATCATGTAATCTTTCAATGAGGAGAAGCTCATTTTTTTCCAGATTAAAATAGAGAACACAGTGATAGCATTTCCTCACCTTCAATCCGTATGTTCTTCAGGAGTACAGGTTTGACTGCTTTAGAGGCGAGTGTGACTCTAGTGGTTCTCCAGTAGAGGATATTAGTGCCAGAATTCAAATTCACCTGATCATATGAGGAAGACAACTGCTTTCAACATTGACAGTGTAAGAAATATTTCTTGAGCACCAAATAAGCATATTAGACTGATTTCTGAAGGATCATGTGACACTGAAGACTGGAGTAATGACGCCGAAAATTCAGCTTTGCTTCACAAAAATAAATTAAATTTTAAAATATACTCAAATAGAAAACAATTATTTTAAATTGCAATATTATTTCACAATATTTCTGTTTTAACTGATTTTTTGATCAAATAAATACAGCCTTGCTGTGCAGAAGATACTTTCAAAAACATTTTTAAAAATCCCAAACTTTTGAGTAGTGTTTAAATATGAACGTATATAATAATACTAATAATAGCTTATATGTAGTTGTGTTTTTTGACTTACACTATGTGTTCCCCACTCTCCATGAGTAGTCAATTTGATCCATTTTTTATTTGAGTCCTGGTCCATTTCTTGACACTGGTCGTTCTGAATCTGTCCAAAAAACATTTTGATTTGAACAATAAAAGAACAGCTGCTTTTGATATCTTAAAATATCTTCCCCACAAACATCCCAGAGCCATAATGAGATCCAAACTTACGAAGAACTCAAAGAAGATGCTGTTATCCACATACTGGTAGTCAAAGGACACTGACCCCGGCTTCTTCAAATGTACAGTGTAGATCAGAGACACGGTACACTCATCCCGGTTGGACTCCAGATACGAGCCCTGAGCGACCCACTTTGCGCTAAATGCACACAAATACACAACAACACATGCACACATTGTGGTGACTACAGTCTTGGGTTATATAACAGGATAAAAATAAATGATTGGTTTAATACTTGTATTGTTTCATGTCCCTGGAAGTGTGCGTGTGCATGCACGAATAAGTCTGTGTATGCTTTAATCTAACCGTAAATAAGTAAATAAATAAATAAGTGCAGGGAAAGGGCAAAAATACAGTGTTTGTTGCAAGACTTTGATGAGAACAAACAAATGAGAACTTGGACTGGGAACAGTCATTTGACTGGCTGCAAGTAAAACTGTTTGTCATATGCACAATGTTTTATACATGGCTGACTTCTCCAAAGGAACTGACCTGCTGCAGGTGGACGCATTCTGTCCATTTGGTGCGTTATCAGGGTTGGTTGCCAGGCTGCTGAATCCAGGAGGGATGTCATCCCACTCATCGAAACGCAGGCCGCTGCCCAGCGAGTAAGTGCCAGCCGCACACTGAGTGCACTCCTGAGCAGACATCTCCAGAAACTCCCCCGCCTCGCATGAGAATGCTGACCGAAGGACATAACAAAATGCACGGTTAATGCCATAGGAAACCCATAATGACCGGATCAATTAGCAATCTGAATACTGGGTGGGATCAGTGCATCAAAATAATTATTATAGACCTGAAATCAGTAAAGCCATAATATTCAGCCCACTGATGTACACAACAGGGAAAGAAAGACAAAAATAAGAAAGAACGTTTGTTAGATCATGCTAGCTTTTTGGCTAAATAAATGAGTAATGTTTGTTTACTTTTACCACCATACCAAATTCTATGGAAATAATAAAAAAATAAAAACAAAAATAAATAAATAAATAAATATAAAAAAAATATGTAAAAAAAAACTAAAATAAAGAAAAAATATATTTAAAAAAATTACAAATAAAATATAAAAATAAATTAAAAAGATAAAATATATAATAATAAATAAATAAATAATATAAATAAAATAAAAAAGATAAAATATAAAAAAAATTAAATGGAACACAAATCTATAAAAAATAAAACAAAAATATATAAAAATAAAAAACTAAAAAAAAATATAAAAACAAAATAAAACTAAAATATAAAAACTAAAAGCAAAATATAAAAATAAAAAATAAAATACAAATACAAAAAAACAAAAATATACAAAATAAAAGATAATATATAAAAAATATATATTATATTATATATATTATATTATATATTTTATAATATATATTTAAAAATATATATATATCTATATATATTTTTTTGTTTGTTTGTTTTTTGTTTAAATATATAATATAATATAATATACCAAATGGATGGATGGAAGAAAGAAATAGTTTCTTTGGCTAAATAAATGAATAAAGTACTTTCTATGGCTATGTAATATACGCATGCAAGCTACAATATATCATATTTCATATCAAGCTGCATATCAATTGCAGTTTAATAATCAATCTTTTCTGTAATATAAAAAAAAAATCTGTTACAGACAACATTCAACAGAATTCCAAGCTTTTAACTTATATAACGAGACACATTTTTAATTAAGCATGAAATAAGGTGAAATGAGTGGGACCCATTTTATACACAGGGTACATATAAAACAAAAATGTATCGGTACTGCTTTTTTTTTTTCCCCACCTTTGTAGTCTTGGTCTTGCCAGAAGAAAGGAAAACTCATTTCAATGACAGAGAATGATGAATATTTATGAATATATTAATAATGTGCACAGTAAGACCACAGACATTTATTAATCCAGTAAAAAGGGTAATTTTTCAGATTGCCTTTAGCTACTTTCTTCCATACTACACTTGACTAAAATAAAACGCATGGGCCGACGACTCTGTGAGGTTTTGGGAATGATTTCTCAGGGGCCATTGAACATATTTTGTCCGAGAGGAAATTCCTCTGGGATGATAAGGGTGACAAAAAAAGCTGTTTAAATACACACACTTGCCATTCAGAATGCATGGAATCAAATTAGTGCACGCACTCATGCATGACCATCCAAATAAACAAGCAATGCCCAATTCCCCAATCCCAAAGTCCCCTCTTCCTGTCTGTGTAACACAGTACAAAATGTGAACCTACTGCAGTCGGTGCCCTGCACAGGTTCTGGTAGTCCTGTACACTCTCCTGGATTCAGAGGAATGGCCACCCTCCATCTGGACCCAGTGCTGTCACACTCCGTGTACTGAAAGTAGTAGTCCGCCTGCGAGAAAAACAAACAACACATCTAAATTTAACAAGATACTTGTGTTTTGTGGGTGTGGATGTGTGAAGTTTGACTGTAAAAGAGTAAAGCACATGGACATTTGAGAATTTTGTGGATTTAATGCAGAGGACAGTAAAACAGGTCTTGAATGCATGAGTCATCTGTCCTGAGTTTGCTTTGGTCGCACCCTTTCCTCTCCAGACATCAGCATTGGTGGGGTTTCAAATGTGAGGGATCATAAGTTTTCAAACAAAGGTAATTGTGGGAATTTTATTTCACAATTCTGACTTTTTTTTCCTTGCAATTGAGAGTTTATATCTTACAACTCTGTTTTCTCAGAATTGTGTGACAAACTCGCAATTGCGAGTTATAAAAAGAGAATTTCAAGATATGAAGTCAGAATTGTGGGTTATAAACTTGCAATTTGGACTTTTTTCTCAGAATTACATGATTTAAACTACAATTGGGAGTTATAAAGTCAAAACTGCAAGATATAACGTTAAAATTGTTGGATATAAACTTGCAATTCTGACTTTTTTCCTCAGAATTGCGTGATATAAACTGCAGTTGTGAGCAATAAAGTTAAAACTGCGAGATATAAACTCACAATTCTGACTTTTCTCAAAACTGCATGATATAAACGACAGTTATAAAGTCAGAACTGCAAGATATAAAGTCAGAACTCACAATTCTGACTTTTTTCTCAGAAGTGCGACATAAACTGCAATTGCGAGTAATAACGTTAAAATTATGAGATATAAACTCACAATTCTGACTTTTTTCTCAGAACTGCCTGATATAAAGTGCAATTGCAAGTTATAAAGTCAGACTTGTGGGATATAAACTCACAATTCTGACTTTTTTTTCTCATAATTGCGTAAAATAAACTACAATTGTGAAATTATTCTTATTCTTATTTTAAAAATTTGTAGTTGGGAGTTATAAAGTCAGAATTGCAAGATAGATATCAAGTCAGAACTGTGGGATATTTTTTTTCTCAGAAATGTGAGTTATTAATCAGAATTGCGTGACAAACTCAGTTGCAAGTTATAAAGCCCAATTTTGAGGGGGAAAAAAGACTTATTTTCTCAGAATTGTGAGTTTATATCTCATTATATATCTCAAAAGTGTCACAATTGCAAGATGTAAACTCGCAATTATGAGAAAAATCTCATAAATCTGACTTTTTTCTCAGAATTGCAAATTTATTTCTCGCAATTGTGAATTTATATCTTGTAAATTTTGAAGTCAGAATTGCAAGATATAAAGTAAGAATTGTGGGATGTGAACTTGCAATTGCGAGTTATAAAGTTGAAATTGCGTGAGATAAACTGGCAATTCTGACTTCTTTTCTCAAAAATTTGTGATACAAACTGCAATTGGGAGTTATAAATTGCAAGATATAAAGTCAGAATTGTGGGATTTTTTTTTCCCCTCAGAAATTTAAGTTAAAGGAGAAGTCCACTTCCAGAACAACAATTCACATATAATGTACTCACCCCCTTGTCATCCAAAATGTTCATGAATTTCTTTCTTCAGTCGTAAAGAAATTATGTTTTTTGAGGACTTCCAAATTGCAGTTTAAATGCGGCTTTAAACAATAAAAATAATACAATTTATATACTTTTTATATACTTTTTAATGTCAAACGCTCATCTTGTCTTGCTCTCGTTGAACTCTGTGTATTCTGGCTCAAGACAGTTAGGGTATATCGAAAAACTCTTCTTTGCATGTTCACTTTGCAAAGACTGGGTCAGTACTTCTACAGCAATGTAGGATGATTTTAAAATGATTTTTGAAGTTGAGGGAGAAAACACGATCTGAGTTTTTTTACATACCCTAACTGTCTTGAGCCAGAATACACAGAGTTCAGGCAGAGCAAGACAAGACGAGCATCTGAAATTAAAAAGTATTTCATTTGTATTGTTTTAATGAAAATAACCGATCGTTTCGCAAGATTAATACCCTTTTTCCTCGGCTGGGATCATTTACAACTGCATTTGGGATCGTTTGAAGCCGCATTTAAACTGCATTTTGACAGTTCAACTCGAGAAATGGAGAAAAATCCTGAAATGTTTTCCTTAAAAAAAACACAATTTCTTTACAACTGAAGAAAGAAAGACATGAACATCTTGGATGACAAGGGGGTGAGTACATTATCTGTAAATTGTTGTTCTGGAAGTGGACTTCTCCTTTAAGTCCGAATTGCATAGTATAAACTCAATTTATACTCAAGTACACAAATTTGAGCAACTCTTTCATTAAACAAATTTAAAAGAGTCATTGCAATAAATCAAAATGCACACCACTAATCAGCATATTACAAATCTACAGATTTTGCTGAGATGTGACCATTTTGTTTGGCCAAAATGCAACAGAAAAACTCATTTCTTTAGCATCACATTCCCACAGATCCTCCAGCACTTACTGAGTGACTGGGAAGGAAAGGCAGCCATCAGGAGGAAGCTGATAATAAAACCCAGAATGCCCTGCGGGTCAACATACGGGAGGACAGACTGAGAGACACAGCGCAAAACAGGAACAAGTCTCAGTTATTACCATACAAAAGCCTAGTCCATTACCACAGATACAGTATTAATGTGCAACTGATGGCTATAATGCAAGACAGCTCACTAAAATCATGTAATAATATCAACGCTTGCTGTGCAGCCATTATAGTCACTTTAGTACATTATAACAAAAGATTAATATTTCAGTACTTATGCAATTACTGCTTATCAAATCTTGTCACATGAAGAATCAGATTTGAATGTCAAACCGTAAATTTTCCAATGTATGTAATCCTGTGTAAGCCTGTTGTGTCAAATATGATTAAACACATATGCTAACCTTTTTTTTTTTTAAATCTAAATGTTCAATAAACTGTACCATTAAAAAACTGATGTGCCAGATTTAGATTATTAATGCATCTTTGAGGGAACTGCATACAAATACCATTTGATTTCTACAAATGCATAAGCCAAATAGGTCAAATTCTGCAATACTGTTCCTTATTCATAGCCAAACCCTGCAGACAATCTTTTGGTTTATGGGACAGACAGGGATTTTAACAGTCACAGTTTTTCCATGCACAAAGGCCAGAGGAGGTGCTGAGCTCTCAGTGAAAGCGGCTTCATCAAGGCTATTCTTAGCATCATATCACCAGGCTCTTGAGATGGGCACGCAGGGCTGACCATCGCTGTGAAAAGCTCCGCTTAGCACTTCACTGGAACCTTACTCATCCATTACCATAACATTAGACATAAAACACACCCTGGCAGGATTCTAACATATCATTTCAGTGATGACAAAGGCATATTTAAAATGGGACACCCATCCCAAACAGCAATCTGACACCAATCAATATACTGAGACAAAAAGCATATCAGCTTCTTAATCAATATGCATCTGAAAAGCTCAAGATATCTTACTCTGCCATAATCAAAAACACAAAAGACTTAAGAATAAACTGACATTCATGACTACATTGACTACTGACATTCATGACAAGCTTTATTATTTAAAAAAATATATACAGGACTCAGAAATAAACTGCAATAGTGGACTATAAGTGATTTCAAAGAACCTAAATGTATATTCAGACCTTAAAAGGGTCACTGAAGAAACCACTGACAGAATTTACGCTACTTGTAAAAACTTAGGACTCATGTCAAGCACTTCTAAGCTTCCAGAGAGACAGTTTTAGGCTCCTCAGGAAGCCTCTTGCAGAACTATCTTTTATAAAAGAGTGTTTAGATGTTCTCCAGAGGGATTTGACACTGTGACAGTCTGATTTCTTTTCACTTTTTACATGATAAAGCAAAGAAAGAGACAAATAACAATTGAATTGAGCATCTAAATAATATTTTAACTTACTCAGACAGCGTACTTCTCATTAGTTGCGGCTTTTCAATCTGTGCAGAGTATCTGACGCACCTGTTACTTTGGATATTGTAAGGTGTGACAACCTACATCATCCTTTTGCACGTGTCAGTAAAAAAAAAAAAATCCTGAAAGTACAATAAACGTATGGCAAACCAAAAAAACACATGCTCTGAAAACAAGCAGGCGTGTGCAAAATCAGATTTATGAAGTGGACGAGAGTATTGAACGCAGTGAACGCTGACTATGAACGCAAGAACATGAGCGGGAATGATCTCTCACCTCTTTACACTGGCGCAGGTGAGCGGCAAACGCCGCGGACGCGTTCAAGATGAAAACGCAACACATCCACGCCGTATAATCCCATATAAAACGGCTTCGGTGGCGGACAATGGTTTTCCTCGTGTGCTCCATCGCTTGCTGAACGGAATAACGGGACCGTCCCATCATATCAGCGAGCGACGTCAACACAGAACGTCATCTGACGGAGCCGGTTTGAAGTCTTAGAAAATGACGTCACAGCGGTGTTACCCAAATTAGGCCCAAAACTAGTAGCCTAAAATAGTACATATCTACTCAATAGTTTTAATTCTCTATATTTTGAGGGTAGCCATCTAATTCATTGTATAACTCGCACACACCGTGGAGTCATGAACATAATAAAAACAATATCTGTGATATATTCGAATAAGAACAATGAGCATTCAGACATTGCTTTTACATTGACTAATAAAATAATGCAAAGGGTTTGTAATTGTTATTCATATGCACACCACAAGATGGCAGTCGCTTCAAAGAAATTGCATCCACAGTAAGAATATTTAAACAGCATTTTCTAATTTTTTCACAATTATGCATTATGTACAATATTTGCATTTTCAAATTTTATATTCACACCACTTGATATATGTTAACTAAAATGCGATTAAAGTGAAACTTTTAATTAGTTACTAGTCACAGCATAAATATACACTTTTTCTTAAACATTCAAATAATAATTAATAATTAACTGTGGTTTTGCATAATCATTCAACTTTTACTCAACAGTATAAAAAAAATTCCATTAAGAGAAAATCCAGACTCCCTACAATAGTCATCATGGCCTGTCTTCAAGCCATTAAACATTTTACTTCCGTAGCATGTGTATATTATTTCATTTATTGTCAGCATCCACCATAATTGTTCACAGAACAAAAATTACAACATGTAATACAACTAAAATACTGATGCATTTAGCATGACTGACTCTTGACAGCAACGGACAATAACCTGCAAAATATTTAGTGTAAAATGCATGTGTCCGAGTGTCCTTTGCATAAAAAAAATAATAATACAAAAAAACTGTCCAAATATATAAATTATAGATTTTCACCTGTGCACACATAATCAAAACTGTGAGGCTCCCTTCTGATAGACAACTGACATTTTATTATGAAGGTGCACCATTCAAGTCTCATTCAAGTGTCTGAATCACGTCATCTTCCAAAATCATGAAAGTACATATTGGCACACAGACAGAGGAGGAAAATGAGACTTATGGAATAATAAATCAGACCACGAAACTTAGGATCCAGATCACCTTGACGATACCAGACTATCTGCAAAAATAAAAAAAAACGTGTTTTAAATAAAGTTTATGCATCTTACTTTGTACTGTATATATAAACAAAAACTCACCCCAAAGAATCAAACATCATGTTGCAGCATTGTGAGCATGTAGCACAGTAAAAAACTAAATTGTAAAACTCCCATGACTTGACAAAGATGATCAACAAATGAAGATTTTGACTTAGGTTAATGATTATGAAAAAGAAAATGAAATCAGACCTACCAGATCATAGATAGAAATGTATAAACAGAACTAACCAGCACCAATACAGAAGAACAGATCATGATGATGCAGACCACAAAGAAGATATTTAAGGCTGTCGGAGGAGGTGTGGGGAAGACAAATGAACTGATGACAGTTACCTGATAAAGAGAAATCAATAAAAAAATTAAGAAGATTAAATTTTAAGACACAACTAACAAGTTGCAGTTGGAGAGTGAAGTGATCAGAATTTTTTTTTAACTCTAAAAATGCAAAGGGTGCAGGTTAGGTTATAGTATTTGTAAGTTGCTGTATAGAGTGTTTTCACAACGCATTATCAATCGACCATATTGGTGGCACTGAACATAAACAATGCCACTGAACTGAACAAAACTTGCATATTTTGCTGATTATTGCTGCTGAAAATGACCAATTATTGTCATGTTTTCGGCTGTACGAATCGGTCGGACCAAGAAAAACATCCTGAGTACTATAGACTGCCAAAAGTTATAACAAATCAAGGAAAAGAGTGCAAAAACACTGTCTGAGGAACAAACAGCGTTTATGGTTGGCAGAACTGAACCAGGATTTCCAGGGCAAGAATCTTGACGACATTTGTGGTTGTTCTTATCCTGTTTCCGTTCAGGTAGGTGAAATATTAGGCTAATATCTTAATTTATACTGCTTGTATGTATCTTTACAACCTATTAACTAGTTTGTCAAAATATTGCATCCTTCTCTATATGATTTAGCAGCTTCCACACGTTTTTCTCCATGGATTAGACAGCATAAATTAGCAGAACAGCGCATGAGTAGTACATTAACCACGCAATCCATGCTGTTGTTTACATCCGAGTATCGCCAATATGTCCGCGCATCCGGGTAACTGACCAAACCATACGTCTAGATAGCTAACTAAATGTGTGTGTGGTCACTAATACTCACTAGGACAAACAGAGATGTGAGTCCACCAATAGCCAGATTAACAATTGTTTGCTGAAAGAAAACAAAAGCTGATATGAACACATACAGGGGCTAAATTGTGTCTAGTTTGATTTAAATACATCTTCCCATGCATCGAAGTTCACATTTTACATGCATGCCAATTTATCCCTTTAATTCTGCTTCATAATCTTCTTCTAAAAGTCCTAAAATGTTTCTCTCACCCGTGTTAAAGTCTCTCCAAACAGCGTGTTGTCTGCGCCACTGGTGCGCGTCCTAAAATCAGCCATGTTGCTGGTGGGACTGAGAGGGTTTGTGGTCATGAGGAGCGGATCATCTCTGAACCCTCAGCCTCCTGCACTCATGATCAAGCCTGGAAGCACTTTCTCATTTCTTTAGATGCATAACACTCACTTATGCCTCTGGCCGAAGCAGCACTCATAAGCACAAAGAAAGCTACATCATATCTTGTAATGAAACACAGAGAAACATTGTTAGGAGAAATGGTCATGAGGTTATGTTTGTTATTTATAGGAAATTACAATGAAACGTGGGAATGGTTACAGAGAGAAGAGTTTGGCAATTTGCTAATCGAAGTGAAGTGGGCGTGGCTTAGTGGCCCAGACGATGACCCAGGTAAAATAGGTCTAAATTATTATTTTTTTTATATTTGAACTATTCACTGTTTTCTTCTGCTTCACCTAAATGTTTATAAAGATTCAGTGTTATTATTTAGGTGAAAATTAGTTTTAAGACCTAGTTGCTGAACTAATTTATGAGAACCAAGTTTCCATGTGGTACCTGTTACTTTTCTCACCGCTGACAGAAAGGGCTCAATCACAGTCGTTTGTGATTACTGGATGATACTTTAAAATAATAATTAATAATCTAATAATAATTTAATTAGTTAAATTAATTAATTAATTCACTTTGTTTTACTAGTAATCATTGTGCAATATAATATATTTTTTTAAATATATATCTTTGGATAAAACTACAACAACCGTCTCCCGGACACTTTGTGAGTCAACAGGAAAACAACTCAAAAGTCATTCATTTTAAACACAATTCTGCCAAATTATGTCTCAAGTTTCATCTTACACAACCCTCTTGCTAGACGTCTAGTCTAAACAGACAAACCACATCATTAATCAGAATGATTTATTTGATTCTTGCAAGATTAAGCTTCAAAAAAGTAAAAACCTTCATTTGATAATTCACTTTATTAATTCACCATAAAGGTTTTTTTTTTAAAATATGTCAGTTGGCAAAAGTTAAACATCTCCATTTTACCATACAGAATAAAAACATAGAAATATGTAATACAAAAGCCAAAGTGACCCACTTCATTTGATTTTACCATATTGTCTGCATACCTGAACATACCACCTCATTGCTACAAAAAACATTGCATAGGTTTTCCACGATTTTGTCAAACAGTACATTATAAATAAAACTCAGATTTTGTCACAGATTAAATGTATGAGTCGATCATTTCTGTAGATTAAAAAATAATTAGTTAAGATAAATTATCAAACAACAGTATATTCAGATGATCACAAACTATTAGAAAACAACTATTAAAAAAAAGGACAAATAAACCTTTCAAGTGTTATTCAAATGCTTATGTTTATCAAAAAAATATCTACAACAAAATAATAATACACAGTTGTGTATTTCAAGATAAACAGTCATTTTGAGGTCTGAATGGATGTTGGATAATGTACAGGAGCTTTACATTGTAGTGCAATAAACCTTACTAGAAACATATCAGTAGGCTATACGTAGTCCTCGAAAAGAGCTCAGATTCTTTATCTGCACCAGATCTGAATTTTTGGCTGAAATGGCTTTCTTGTTGTCACATAAATATTTCAACAGACTGAAGAAGTTTGAGAAACAGATTTTGCAATACAGCGATTTGACTAAGTACCACTTGAACAAAGAGCTAAGAATGTAACATTAAAACCAGGCACTTCAGGAAACTTGGATGTTAAATGAGATGGGCGGCGGCCTTCAAAAATCACATTTTGGCCTTCAGAGGCACCATGTTGAGAGACTGCACAAAGTTCTCCAGCGTGGACAGATAATCCTGAGGGTGTGTGCGGAGATGACCTGCATGAACAGACTCCTTCCACTTCTTGCTCTCAACAGATAGGCCGCGGCTCTTCCAGAAATCTGCCATCTTCTCCAAGCTCTTGTAATCGCACAGTGCGTCGTTCTCAGAGTAGAAGAAAAGAGAAGGTGCCGTTATGGGAGTGTTCCAGAAAATGCTGATCGCTGAGTCAAAGTAGTCAACCGTCTGGTATTTAAAGACACGGAAGTACAGAAGGCTAGCTGACTTCACGAGACCTTCCATCCGGGGCATTATGGTTTTACCCAGGCCTGGACAACAAACAAAACCAAAATAATTACGCAAGAGAAATACATCAGGATACATTATTTTTAGGCCTTACTTAGTTTAAAGACTTGTATGGCTTATTATAACATAAATTATTTGTCTTACTGAAATATGTAGTAGAAAACCCATAAAATATTTACATTATTTAAAAAATCCACATCATTTTATACATATTTTGGACTATGGGGGGCTCCATTATTTCAATGACTTAAAACTCGGTGAGCTACTGGCACTGTTGCTATTTTTACCCCAACACAACTTAAAAAATAAAATACTGATACAATGACCACAGCTGCTGAAAGAGCTTACAGGTGGTGATGAATATAAGCATATGCTTAAACCAAATGCCGTACCATCCATTTTTTTCTCCACAAGGAGTCTAAACGCCAAATACGCCAAATATGTATAAAACCATGTGGATTTTCTAAATAACGCAAATCTTTCATGGGTTTTCTACTACATAATTCACTAAGAAACATCATTCATGTTATATTAAGCCATGCAAGTCCTTTCCTGAAAAAAAAAAAAAATATTAAGACTTGAGCAATATCTTGAGCACCAGCTCAGCATATTAAAATGATTTCTGAAGGATCATGTGACACTGAAGACTAGAGTAATAATGCTGAAAATTCAGCATCACATATAAATAAATTACATTTTAAAATGTATTCAAATAGAAATTGAAATGATATTTCTCAATATTACTGCTTTTACTGTATTTTGAGCAAATGAATGAAGCCTTGGTGAGTGTAAAAGACTAGTAAGAGCTGCAAATCATATAAAACTATTAAATGTACTTTTTTATTTTCCGTAATCAAATACCCTTACAGGTTTATTATGGTTCATGGCTAGTGCCAACTTTAATTTTCCACACTCCCACTCAGGCATATCAAATTACAAAAAAGGGAGAGGTTGTTAACAACACACTCACAGTGTATTATTAAAACTGGAAGGTATCAGGTGTACACAAACCATGGTGCAAACAGGAAGATATATATATATATATATATATATACACAATACCAGTCAGTTTAAACAGTAAGATATTTAATGTTTTTAAAAGAAGTCTTTTATACTCACTAAGCCTGCATTTATTTGATCCAAAGTACAGCTAAAATTGAAATGTTTTTACTAATTAAAATAAATGTTTTCTATTTTAATATTTTAAAATGTATTTTTTTCAAAGCTGAATTTTTAGCATCATTACTTCAGTCAGATGATCCTTCAGAAATCATTATAACATTCTGATTTGCTGCTCCAAAAGCATTTATTATTGTTATTATGCTGAAAACAGCTGAGTAGAATTTTTTTCAGATTTCTCTGATGAACAGAAGTTCAGAAGAACAGCACTAATCTAAAATAGAAATCTTTTGTAACATTATAAATATCTTTCTCATCACTTTTGATCAATTTAAAGCATGCTTGCTTAATAAAAGTATTAATTTCCATAAATTATCTTTCATTAACAGTTATTTTAAATGGTAAAATATTTCAAAATTGGGCTGTTTTTTGTGCTTTGGATCAAATAAATGCAGGTGAGCAGAAAATACTTCTTTAAAAAACATTAAAAATCTTACTGTTCAAAAACTTTTGACTGGTAGTGTATAAACACACTTCACATTGCTATCTCTGCACATACCGTTGGCCATATGCTCCAGCGATCCCATGACAAGGCTGTCATAGATGTGACCCCTGATCCGGTTGGTCAGGCCTCGGTAACGCTGGGTGTCTTTGGCCACATGAACAAGCACCTGAGCAAACGTATATCCTCCTATGGAGAAAGCATGGACCAGTAGGGGGCGCTGTGAGAAGCGCTCGCTCTCTAGTAATTCGAGCACACGGCCACCATACTCCAGCCCCCAGCGTGGCCACAAGAACTGGCTCACCTCACTTTCCACTACAAGCACATCAAAGCCAGTGCGAAAGTAAATCTCACAGTATTTGGCAATGGCCTGTGGTCTGGAGCCCAGCCATGGCAACAACAGCAATATCGGTTTAGGGTGAACAGGTGAAACACCATCCGTGAGAGTCCCATCGACGTCATTGGCGAGGAAGGTGATGTGTTTGCTGATCTTGTGAGCTGTGACCCCAACCATGGTGGCCGCTCTGGAAAGCATGATACGAGGTGAGCTAAAGAAAGGACACAGTGGAAAGAACAACAGCTCATATTTATAAAAGGCACAGCTTATTCCAACTTACTCAGGTGTCCGTCTGCGCCAAAAAAATCCGCTCAACGCCATCCGAACTCTAGAAATCTGCCTTTTAAAGAAATATCTAATCTTCTGGATGAATGACATACTGTACTGCCTTGCAGTTGTTTTTAGGAAGATCTGAATAGATTAAAACAGTGTGGTTCTCAGCCCTGCACCTCAGGCACTGCCCATTTCGGATGTGTTCATACTGTGTTCTTACAGACCGTGGTGAGTAAACCTTCTCCCCTGGGAGAGAGCAATCTAATATTCATGAAATGCTAAATATTTAATTGTTGCACCAACTTGGTCAAGTTGAAATGTAACACTGCACATAAAATAAAAATTAACCAAAGCCTCTGACCAGGAGCAATAACAGTCTGACTGATTTACATCAGTGTTTCAGTTACGGTGAGACTAAAAACCTACAGACATACAGTATTTGATTATGTTGACATTTTGTGACAACTTTATCTTTAACATAAAACTGATCTTAACACTGCATTTCCTGTGCAAGTTAGATTTATTTATTGTCCCTTTATTAATCTTAAGTTTCAGAATGGCAATTATGTATACACTACCAGTCAAAAGTTTTTGAACAGTACGATTTTTAATGTTTTTTTAAAGAAGTCTCTTTTGCTCACCAAGCCTGCATTTATTTGATCCAAAATACAGCAAAATCAGTAATATTGTGAAATATTTTTACAAATTAAAATAACTGCTTTCTATTTGAATATATTTTAAAATGTAATTTATTCCTGTGATCAAAGCTAAATTTTCAGCATTACTCCAGTCTTCAATGTCACATGATCTTTCAGAAATCATTCTAATTTGCTGATTTGCTGTTCAAGAAGCTATTATTATTATTATTACTATTATCAATATTTAAATCAATTGAGTACTTTTTTTCAGGATTCTTTGATGAATAGAAAGATCCAAAGATCAGCATTTATCTGAAATAAAAAGCTTTTGTAACATATACCATTCAAAACCTTGGTGTCAGTCAGGGGGAGGAATTATAGAAATTAATATATTTATTTACCAAGGATGCTTTAAATTTATCAAAAGACATTTAGGTACAAAAGATTTCTATTTCAGTTAAATGCTGTTCTGAAAACCTGAAAAAATCTACTCAGCTGTTTTCAACAATAATAATAATATCATGTTTTTTAAATAGCAAATCAGAATTTTAGAATGATTTCCAAAGGATCATGTGACTGGAGTAATGATGTTAAAAATTCAGCTTTGAAATCACACAAATAAATTACATTTTAAAATATATTCAAATAGAAATCAGTTATTTTAAATAGTAAAAATATTTCAAAATGTTACTGTTTTTGCTGTACTTTATATTAAATAAATGCAGGCTTGGTGAGCAGAAGAGACTTCAGTAAAAACATTAAAAAACTAAAAAAAACACTTGCTGATATAAAGGCTCCTTTTTTATCAAGAAAATTATACATCATATGCAATTATAACTTTACAGAGGGCTTAAAACCCATTTTAACTATTGTAAGTACTTGAACAACCAAATAAGTAGCTACTAACTCCTTACAGTAACACATGCACTCATTTAATCAAGACCATATAAAGGTCACTTTAGGATAAAAGTTCAGAGGCTGGCCTGCCTGAATGGAAAGTCAATGGAGCAGCTAATTTATTGCTTTATAAAGCCAAGTGATTTTTATGAAACCTGACTAAAACTGACTTGTCATAAAACTCACAAAGTGGCCTTACAAAGTGCACATGATCTAAGTTGATGTTATTTTATCTAAACATTCTTATGTAATGTAGGACATCTGAGATATGTAGCACTGGGGGGCCTCCAACAGCAGGATGGACAAATACAGATGCATGCGTGTGATCAAAGGTCAAAGAGCAAACACGTGGACTTTGACGTGTGTCAAAACATTAGTGGCATGATTCCCAAACCACGGCCAAGCTGACACTGACCTTTCGGCACACGTGAGAGCACAACACTACAAGCCTCACACATGCTCTCACAGAGAAATCCAGCTACTTACTGACACTTTCTATAACATTGTATCTACACAATGACTCTGTCATTTTCAGTATCATATAATGTGACATACCTTCAACCTTTAGTTTAAAGTTCATGTCTTTCTGTCTTTAGTTGTAAAGGAATTATGGTTTTTGAGGAAAGCATTTCAGGATTTTTCTTGATATAATGGACAATTGTGCCCCGATTTTGAACTTCCAAAATGTAGTTTAAATGCATCCTCTAAAGGCTCTAAATGATCCCAGCCGAGGAAGAAGGGTCTTATCTAGCGAATCGGCCATTTTTTTCGAAAAATTAAAGTTTGTATACTTTTTAAGCACAAAAGCTCATGTAGCACAGGCTCTGAGATGCACGTTCATGACACTACGTACTATTGAATCACGTCGAAAGGTCATGCGGAACTACAGACCCAGTGTTTACAAAGCGAACGTGCAAAGACCAACAAAGTGTAAGTAGGTCAAGCACTGTTTACAAACAAAAAGCTACAACGATGTCGGACGATTCTGAAGTTGAAGGAGAAAATAAGATGGAGTTTTTCGCTATTCTCTACCTTTTTGGGCTGGAGTACACAGACGATGAACTTAGACGTGATTCGTAGTAGTGATTGGAAATTCAGAACATTTTACCAACTTCAGCAAAATGAACTAATCTTTTTGAGTCATTTCTTTCATTTTAGCAAAATATAATTAAAATGTTGATAGTTTGAAATGTATGACAGAACCTTAGATTGTAATAACCCAGTGTCATAAAAAAAAAAATAAAAAAAACTCCTGAAAAACTGGGTTGAGGAAAGGAACTGGGCTGAAAGTTCACACAGTAGGATTGCATGAACCCGAAAAGAGCTCACAAGAACTGAGCTGAGAGTTCAACTGGTTCATTCATCTGCATTGTCCCAATGTTCAAAATAAGTATTTTCACAGTGCATTATATTATGTATCATATATAGTATGTAAGTTAAAAGTTTACATACTCCTTTCAGAATCTGCAAAGTATTCATTATTTTACTGAAATAAGAGGGATCATACAAAATGCATGTTATTTTTTATTTAGTACTGACCTGTATAAGATATTTCACATAAAAGACATTTACATATAGTCCATGAGAGAAAATAATAGTTGAATTTATAAAAATGACCCCATTCAAAAGTTTACAAACACTTGATTCTTCTACTGTGTTGTTACCTGAATGATCCACAGCTGATTTTTTTATTTTTTTTAGTGATAGTTGTTCATGAGTCCCTTGTTTGTCCTTAACAGTTAAACTGCCTGCTGTTCTTCAGAAAAAATGCTTCAGGTCCCACAAATTATTTGGTTTTCCATTATTTTTGTGTATTTTAACCCTTTCCACCAGTGACTGTATGATTTTGAGATCCATCTTTTCACACCGAGGACAACTGAGGGACTCATACGCAACTATTACAGAAGGTTCAAACGCTCACTGATGCTCCAGAAGGAAAAACAATGCATTAAGACACAAGGGTGTAAACTTTTGAACAAAATTATTTTCTGATTTTGCCTAAATGTCATATTTTTTTCATTTACTATTACTATCCTTCAGAAGTTACAGAAGATACTTACATGTTTCCCAGAAGACAAAATATGTCAAATTTACCCTGATCTTCAAATTTAAAACTTTTCACCCCCTGGGTGAAAATAATGCATTGTGTTTCCTTCTGAAGCATCAACGAGTGTTTGAACCTTCTGTAACAGTTGCATATGAGTCCCTCTGTTGTCCTCAGTGCAAAAAGATGGATCTCAAAATAATATAGTCATTGTTGGAAAGGGTTTAAATACACAAAAATGCTGAAAAAACAAAGAATTTGTGGGACCTGAAGGATTTTTCTGACGAACAGCGGCCGGTTTAACTGTTCAGGACAAACAAGGAACTCATGAACAACTATCACTTAAAAAAACAGCTGTGGATCGTTCAGATAACAACACAGTATTAAGAATCAAGTGTATGTAAACTTTTGAACACGGTCTTTTTTTTTATAAATTCATCTATTATTTTCTCTTGTGGACTATATGTAAACGTCTTTTATGTGAAATATCTTATACAGGTCAATACTAAACAAAAAATAACATGCATTTTGTATGATCCCTCTTATTTTGGTAAATTAAATGAACGTTTTGCAGATTCTGCAAGGTGTATGTAAACTTTTGACTTAAACTGTATATCCCTTTGTCACTGTTAAGACATTCTCGAAAATGATAAAGAAATGCCAACCCGAACTGGGCGGAAGGTTGCAAAGTCTTGTCATGGTTATGGTCCAAAGATCAAGCAAGTTCGGTCCTAAAGAGCCGCTCTCCTGCAGAGTTTAGCTCCAACCCTAATCAAACACACCTGAAAATGCTAATGAATGTCTTCAGGATTACTAAGGCTATTCACTGCTGTCTCGACGATGCTGATGATAAAGTTATTTGCTGATGCTGCTCATTTAAATCATTCAAAATCACGCTCATTCCAACATGCTACCATATTAGCCGCATTAGCGCGTAATTAATCCGGTTAAAATGTCAAACGTCAAAACACAAGTTTAGGGAAACGTTTGGAAAATAAGCCTGGAGTTTTGCTGCACTGTATGCTGAAATAATCAGTTATTCGTTATAATAAGCAGGGTGTAATAGTTTAAGAGATTTCTTGTTGACATTACCACCACTTAGTCGTCTGTCAAGTTACCAACGCCAAACTAAATAAAACCATAACAATTCGATTTTTTAACTTACATAAACTGTTTCAGATCTCTACTAGTTAGTCCAGGTGTAAACAGGCTATACCTTTTTTAAAAGACACGTCAGGAACATGTATATGAATGTTTTCTTACCTGCTGCTGATGACAGGACTCGCGAGCTGAGGCGGAGACGCGCTGCGCGTGACACGCTGTGGTAGGCGCGTGCACAATAATATATATATATATATATATATAATAAAATATAATATAAAATAAAACGCACACACAAAAAATACAATATCTTACCTGCTGCTAACAGGATTCGCAAGATGAGAATAAAATATAAAATAAAAAACAAAATAAAATATAAAGTAAAATACAAAATAATATAAAAAATAAGATAAGTATAAAGTAAAAAATAAAATAATATTAAATAAAATATAATATAAAATAAAACTCATATAATATAAAATACAAAAATAAAATATCTTACCTGCTTACCTGCTGCTGACAGGATTCACGAGATGAGAATAAAATATAAAATAAAAAACAAAATTAAATATAAAATTAAATTAAAATAAAATAATATAAAATAACAAAATAATATATAAAATAAAATAAGTATAAAAAAACGTAACTAAATATAATATAACATTAAACAAATAAAATAAAATATAAAATAAAAAATACAATATCTTACCTGCTGCTGACAGGATTCTTCTCCTGCTGTGGAGAATAAAATATAAAATAAAATAATAAAATAAAATAATACAAAATAAATAATAATATAACATAATATAACATAATATAACATAACATAACATAACAAACACAACACAACACAACACAACACAACACAACATAACATAACATAACATAACATAATATAATATAATATAATATAATATAATATAATAGTAACCAATAATGTTAAATAGTGTGATATTATTACTAACGCAGGATGTGCTGTTAATGTAAGTGCTCTTTAACACCAGCAGGTGGCGTAGATGAATAATGGTTTCTCAGCAAGCACATTCAATCCCGCTGTGAAGGGCTGAAACTTGAAGACTTCAGGGAAGTATTCTTTTTCCCTGAACCGGTTTTTTGGAATCAGATAGTCATTTTTGCGTCAGATGACGTGATGTCACGTAAATCGGATATCCTGGCGTCGTGAGCATACACTCAAACACATGGCGTCACAGACTAATAATAAGGGTGTTTATTGTGACCAGTGTTATATTCATTGACATTCCTGCACGCTAAATAAGGACAAATCCCTTCAGTAAATGTGTCCAAAACATTTGGAGAAAAATCCCTACAGGTAGACTACATTCTTTCAAACAACTAGAAATGAGCTGACCGCCAAACCTGCTTAAGTCACAGGAGAAGTGCATAAAATATAAACGATTAACAGGTCAGAAAACAAGTTTAAGGGAGGAATTCAGTATTATTTCACATTTTGGCAATTTTACTCCTACATATCCACTTTTTTTCACGAGTGGGCGCGGCCTATTTAAAGCTGTACAAAACACCTTGTTTTCCTGCTTCATGTTGCAAATTGGTGTGTCTTACCATTATTAAGTTAGCTTGAAAAAAACCCACCAAAAATCCCACAGACTTACATTGACGGAATGTTCAAATGAGCCAACACCACTGATCTATATAATAATTATAATGATAATTAAGTTGGCTTGAGAAAGCTATCTATATATCTATATGTCTATCATCTATCACTAGCCAAACTAAAGTCATGCTAGTAGCCTGCTAATCATGCTAGAAACATGCTAGCAACTTTGCTAATCATGCTAGAAACATGCTAGCAACTTGCTAATCATGCTAGAAACATGCTAACAACTTGCTAATCATGCTAGAAACATGTTAGCAACATGCTAATCATGTTAGTAACATGCTAGCAACATGCTAATCATGTTAGCAACATGCTAATCATGTTAGCAACATGCTTACAAGTTGCTAATCACGTTAGCAACATGCTAGCATCTTGCTAATCGTGTTAACAACATGCTAGCAACTTGCTAATCGTGCTAGAAACATGTTAGTAACTTGCAAATCATGTTTATAAAATCGTAAACATGTTAGCAACATGCTAGTAAAATGCTAATCATGCTAGAATCATGCTAGTAACTTAGTAACTTAGCTAATTATGTTATCTATCTATCTCTGACAGACTGTATTGCTTTCAAAACATTCAAACTTTAACCTTTTAATACTACTTTAGACTTCAAACTATTTCAGACTGAAAACCATCAAACTTAAAACTTTTTAAAACTTCTTAAACTTTTTAACCTTTATAAACATTTCAAACTTTTTAAAACTTTCTGTTCCGGCTTTCTCAAGCCAACTTAAAGTTTGTCTCAACAAACTTTTTTATTTAGTTATTCTTCTTCTTCTGAGCCAAATTTCGGTATCTACCTCCTCCTAGAGATTTCAAGCTAGAACCACCAAACTCGGCCCAGACCTTCAGACTGGTCTGACTCGGTGTGCTCTATCTTTTCTAACTGATCCGGCTTACGGTTTTCATAAACCAAACTGTCAAAACCACCAAAAATCCCATAGACTTACATTGATGGAATGTTCAGATGAGCCAACACTATTCAAACTCCAACTGACAAAATTCAAATCTAAACTCCCAGAATCCCTTGAGCCTCAATCAAGCTTCCCTTCTATGTACTGTATTTCTAATCAATTTAGACTCATTTAAGCTTCCACTCTAATATTTCTAATATTTCTAATATATCTAGCTATCTAAAACATGCTAGCAACATGCTAGTAATTTGCTAATCGTGCTAACAACATGCTAGTAACATGCTAATCATGTTAGAAACATGCTAAGAAAAATTCTAGTAACATGCTAATCATGCTAACAACATGCTAATAACTTGCTAATCATGATAGAAACATGCTAACAATGTGCTAGTAACATGCTAATAATGCAAACAACATGCTAGTAACTTGGTAATCATGTTAGCAATGTGCTAGTTACATGCTAATCATACTAGAAACATGCTAACAACATGCTAGTAACGTGCTAATCATGTTAGCAATGTGCTAGTTACATGCTAATCATACTAGAAACGTGCTAACAACATGTTAGTAACTTACTAATCATGTTAGAAACATGCTAGCAACATGCTAGTAACATGCTAATCATGCTAACATCATGCTAATAACTTGTTAATCACGCCAGAAACATGTTGGCAACTTGTTAATCATGCCAGAAACATGCTAGCGACATGCTAATCATGCTAGAAACATGCTAGCAACTTTGTTAATCATGCTAGAAACATGTTAACAACAAGCTAGTAACATGTTAGCTATGTTAGAAACATGTTAGTAGCATGCTTATCATGTGCGAAACATGTTATCAACATGCTAATCAGGCTAATTCTAGTAACTTATGCAAACTCTAGCAAATTATGATAACAACATGCTAATCATGTTAACAACATTGTAATCAGCCTATAAAAATACAAGCAATAAGCTAATCATGCTAAAAACATGTTAAATCATGTAAGCAATGTGTTAAATCATGCTAGCTGCTTCCATACTATTACAACTGCTTCAAACTTTCAGGCTAGGCTTTCTCAAGCCAACTTAAAGTTTGTTCTCAAACTTTACTCATCTAGTTATATTATAATGATAATATCTATTATAAATCAGTGGCCAAGACTCATCAAACTCCAATTGACAAAATTCAAATCTGAACTTCCAGAATCCATTGAGACTAAATCAAGCTTTCCTTCTATGTACTATTTCTAATCCATTTAAACTCATTCAAAATCATCTAATACATCTAATATGTATATTTAAATTATGTTAGCAATATGCTAATCATGCTAGTAACATGTTACTAATCCAAGAAACATGCTAGCAACTTGCTAATCATGTTAGCAACATGCTAGTAATATGGTAATCATGCTAGAAACATGCTAGTAACTTGCTAATCATGCTAATCATGCTAGAAACATGCAAATAGCTTGCTAATCATGTTAGAATCATGCTAGAAACATGCTAGTAACTTGCTAATCATGCTAGAGTCATGCTAGTAACATGTTAATCGTGCTAGAAACATTCTAGTAACATGCTAATCATGCTAGAAACATGCTAGTAATTTGCTAATAATGCTAGCAACATGCTAGTATCTTGCTAATCATGCTAGTAACATGCTAATCATGCTAGAAACATGCTAGTAACTTGCTAATCATGCTAGAAACATGCTAGTAACATGTTAAACATGTTAGCAACATGCTAGTAACTTGTTAATCATGGTAACAATATGATAGTAACACCATAGCGATCACCCTGAGTACCCCAGCAACCGCCTAGCAACACCATAGCAATCACCATGAGTACCCTAGCAACTGCATAGCAACACCCTAGCAACCACCCTGAGTACCCTAGCAACTGCCTTGCAACACCTTAGCAATCACCCTGAGTACCCTATCAACCGCCTAGCAACACCTTAGCAACCACCCTGAGTACCCTAGCAACTGCCTAGCAACACCTTAGCAACCATCCTGAGTACCCTAGAAACCACCTAGCAACACCTTAGCAACTACCCCAGGTACCCTAGCCTAGCAACACCTTAGCAACGGAAGTCTCCCCCATAAGCTTACTTTGAAGAAAACAGTGGATACAATACGACTCAAAAGTTTGTGGTTTGTAAATTTTAAATGTTTCTGAATGAATTTTTTAATGCTCACCAAGGCTGCCCTTGTTTAAAAATACGCTAAAATTGTGAAATATTGTGAAATATTAGTATAATTTAAAATAACTGTTTTCTCTTTAATATATTTGAGAATGTAAGTAAGGGTCAAAACTTATTTCAGTCACTGTTTAGAGTCTGAATCTCGAGGTTAGGCTTTTGTCTATTCTTGTCTTGTTTTGAAATGACATGTTTTGTCTCATAATTCTTCACTTAATGATGCATCTGCTTCAAAGCCATGTATTTAAACTGAATGTGTGGCTGTGAATTGCTGTTGCTGTCTTGTTTGCAGAAGTCAGCATTGCTGGGTCCGATCCACCAAGCCCCCTTCTCAGCAGCACTGATGCAGATGATTGGTGGGGCCGTAAAAGCAGCCCTAGCCTGAGGGGAACTGGCTGCGGACCCTGCTGATGTCATATGTTTGATCAGCTCATCTGGGTCATTGTTCTAAACCAAACCCCCCTTTAGTTCCAGCTCATTTGGTGCCTTCCTGTACACACACTATAAGCGAATGCAATGTGCAATGCATTCAAAGTGCAAGTGAATCTGTGAAAACAAACTAAAGCATCCGTTTATATTCCCGTAGAATATGAATGAATCTCAATTTCTCTCATGCAGCGATTACGTTAACTGTTTTAACAAATATTATATCGTATTAGCTTATGAATACATCTGTTTATGTTCCCCAAGTCCTAACTAGTCCTCTCACAACTAGCTTTTTATGGGACTGCCCCAGTTTGTGTTCTCTCGGGGTGTGTTTTAATAAGGATTGATCTACATCCTGCTCATTCTGTCTGACCACACACATTGGTGCGTCCCAGCGGACCATCCATCCTGGATTCACTGAAGGGGAATGGCTTTAAATATGTATTGAGTGTTTATATGCTCTGAATATGGAAGTAGAGTGTTTGCCCAGCGATTGCCACTCACTCATTTACCCACATAGATTTACATGCCGATGGGATCAGCGAATAAAATGTGTAGACATAATTCATAAAAGCACAAATGATGTCTGAGAATCTGCCAGACTAATAACAGAATATTTTTTAAATTTTAACATATTACCACCACCACCAACTTAAAGTGATAGCAAATGATTAGTGTAAACATTTAACCCTTTTATGTTATGTTGTGTTTTATTGTATTATTTTGCCAAAAATATACATTTATAATTATTATGTTTTACATTAAGTGTAGATTTATATTCTTTTGCAAAATATAGATTTATAATAATATTTTTTTATTATTATTTTATCTTCTTATTTAGCAAAGAAGTATAGATTTATAATAAATATATAAATATTTTTGAATGTATGCATTTATACCAAATTATACAATTCAACATTAGAGATTCATGATATATCAGTACCTTTATATCAGTTATATATGATACATGTAATAAAATAGTAAATTATATTGTCCATCCCTAATTTCAGCATTATTAGATTTTATTGGATATTTATTGGGTCAAAATTAGATATTAAATATTTTTATAAATATTTTTTAAATATTAACATATCACCAACTTAAAGTGATAGGGAACCCTTTTATGTTATGTTATATTGTATTGTATTTTATTTTAGTATTTTGCAAAAAAAGATTTATAGATTTATAATTTATAAATACAATATTTGATCAAAAATAGGAAAAATTGGTAATATTGTAAAAAATTATAATATTGTATTATTCTGCAAAAAAAATGTAGATTTATAATTGATGAATAGATTATTTGACCAAAATTGGAAAAATCAGTGTGTAAAAATATTGGAAAATATTATTTTATAATTTGTTTTTTAAATATTAACATATCTCTACCACCATCTTAAAGTGATAGCAAACAATTATTATAATAACATTTCATTATATATATGTTAAATATTATATATTAGTTATATTGTATTGTATTTTGATTTATTATTTGTATTTTATTATTTTGCAAAAAATGTAGATTTATAATTTTTAAATAGATTTTTTGTGAAGTATAGATTTATATTAATTCATACGTTATTATTTTGCAAAGTATAGATTCATAATAATTCATTTTTTTCTTATTATTTGGCAAAGAAGTATAGATTTATGCTAAATACATTTTTTTTAAATAAAGTATAAATATATACTAATTTATACAGTTTTATTTATTGAAGTACAGAACTAAAATAGTTTATAAATATTATATCTAATTTTTAATGTGGTTTGTTTATTTTTGTTAGTTTTTTATGCTTACCAAGGCTGCATTTATTTAATCAAAAATCATAACAATCTGTAATATTGTGAAATATTATTACAGTTTAAAATAACGGATTTGAATAATTCTAAAAATGTAATTTATTCCTGTGATGGCAAAGATGAATTTTTTTTTTTTTTCTTTTACATTACTATTTTTTATTTTTATTTTATTTTATTTATTTTTATTCAGAAGGCTTTATCTCAGTCCACCACAAGGAAAAATAGAGCAGCAGTCACTCTTGCGGTCTTTAGCTCTCTGATTTATTGCTGCATATTGATTTCTGACTCTCTCTGAGGGATTCAGAAAATTGCGTTCAATATTGTATATTGATTTGCTGAACCGAACTGGGATGAGAGGCTCATCCTTTTCTATTCAGATCTATGAATGCACTCTAAACATGTTATTTTTTTCCTTTTTAGGAGCATCACTGCAGTAGATGACCTGCCTCTGCTACTCAATGATGTAAGAGAAAGGAAGTCAAACACCTAACATGGCTAATCCAGCTCTGGAAACGAGGCACAGCTTAACCGAATCAGAAGAGACGGATCAGACACCTGAAGAGAGAAAGAACAGAGATGGGATACTAAAAGGGGGTGTGTCAGGCAGCATGTGTGTGTGTCCCTGCGAAAAGCAGCGATGGGTATGTGTGTGTGTTTTAGAGAGAGAGAGCGCACTAAAACACACACGCGTGCGCAGCCACAGACAGAATCGAATCTGTTCCGCAGCAGGACGGGAGGCAGAAGGATTACTCCTGTTTTAGACTCTTCATCCATGCGTCCCGGGGTGAGCACATTTCCTCTGGCACATTCAAACTTTGTGTCTATGCATGTATGTGTATGTGAGTTCAGTCACTTCTGTGTGGAAATGTGTCACTGGATGCTGCCGCTGAAGAGAGGATGCATTAAACAGTGCTGCGCTGGTTATGTAGACCAGCAACCCCCTCTCTGTTGCTGAAATATAAATGATAAATGCTGCATCCACTTCGAAAGGCAGAAATGTGAGGAAAGAGTGTTGAGTTAAAATGCAAAAAGGCGAAAAAGGAAAAGGTCAGTGTGAGTTGGGAAGCAGACCTTGCACTGCAGCAGCTGTCAGATCGTTTGACATAAATCTAGGCAGTCTAAAGGAACTGCAAAGTGTTACAGTCATAATATATCTGCAGTTATATTATTAATGAGGACAGATTCATGTAGACTATGCGAAATATATCTAGCATATGTAAAAATATGCATCATGATGTATTTTTGTAAGTATTTTTGTGTGTGTTTGGTGGCTGTCCTGTCCAGTGAGGTACATTTTTTTCTAAATTGGGTCACATGACTCAAGGGGATCGAATAAGACTGATGGTGTGTAAATTCAGAGCTCTGGCTGTAATATGCCACTCAACACTTAACCTTTGCACATATGTCTAATGCCATGTTAAGATATTTGACATTAGAGATTTATCAGTCCATTATCAGTTATATGATACATAAAATAAAAGACAGCTTATATTGTCCATCCCTAATTTTAGTATTATCAGCTTTTTATTGGATATTTATTAGGTCAATATTAAATATTTTTCATCATTTTTTAAAATATTAACATATCACTACCACCAACCTAAAGTGATAGCAGATGATTATTGTAAACGTTTAACCCTTTTATATTGCATTTTATTTTATTAGTTTTATTATAAATGTATTAGATTTTGTTATTATTTAGCAAAAAAAGTATACAATTATAATAAATATATTAATATGTTTTTGAATTAAGTTTTATATGCCTGTATATTAGATATTTAAGTAGCCTATGTTAATATTAAATATTTTTAATAAAAATATTTTAAATATTAACAAATCACCACCAACTTAAAGTGATAGCAAACAATTATTGTAAACATTTAACCCTTTTATGTTATATTGTATTTTATTTTATTTTATTATTTTGCAAAAAAATTACAAATAAAAATAAATAAAAAATATATTACAAATATTATGTTATTTACATGAAGTATAGAATAGCCTATGTTAATATTAAATATTTTTTGTATTTTTTTTTAAATATTAACATATCACCACCACCAACCCTAAAGTGATAGCAAGTGATTATTGTAAACATTTAACCTTTTTACATTGCCTTTTTATTATTATTTTACAGAAATTATATTTTTAAAATTTAAAATATAATATCATATTTATAATCATATATTATTTTTGATTAGATTTTACTATAAATGTATTAGATTTTGTTATTATTTAGCAAAAAAGTATACATTTATACATATAATTTTGTACTAATTTATACAATATGGCTTTAGAGATTCATGATTCATATCAGTCACCCTATCAGTTATTTATGTTACGTAAAATAACTTATATTGTGCATACCTAATTTCAGTATTGTCAGATTTTTACTGGATATTTATTGGGTCAATATTACATATTTAAATAGCCTATGTTAATATTAAATATTTTTAATAAGAAAAATTTAAATATTAACATATCAAGATCAACTTAAATTGTAAACATTTAACCCTTTTATGTTATTGTATTTAATTTTATTATTTTGCAAAAAATCTAGATTTATAATTTATAAATATTATACTTTTATAAATGTGTTTTTTGTAGATTTTTATATTAATTTGTTGTATTATTTTGCAAAGTACAGATTTATAATCATTTATTAT
Source organism: Labeo rohita (assembly GCF_022985175.1). Taxonomy (NCBI): domain Eukaryota; kingdom Metazoa; phylum Chordata; class Actinopteri; order Cypriniformes; family Cyprinidae; genus Labeo; species Labeo rohita. The sequence goes on along the minus strand of NC_066886.1, from coordinate 5,768,851 downwards.
TTTTTATTAGATTTCATCTTATTATGTAGAAAATAAGTGTAGATTTATAATAAATATATAAAAATATTTTTGAATGAAGTATAAATTTATTATTATTATTATTATTGTTATTATTATTATTTAAATATAGACTCAAAATAATTTATAAATATTATAATATTTTATTTTGCAAAAAAAAATATAGATTTATGCCAATTTAGAATATTTATTTAGCAAATAAGTATCATTTTTTTATTGGCTGTTTAACATCAAAATAATTGGATTATTGGTTTGGCTTGATTTTAATATTGGTGCATGTCTATTTTAAAATCCAGCTGTTCTTATCTTATCTGTGCCTTTTCCCCCCACAGAAACAGTGCAGAATGTAAGTCAAATGGAGACAACTTGGTGATACTGTGAGGAGTAACATCTTCAGAGGAGTGTCAGCATGACCCCTCAGAGTGAAGCTCTACTGCTGGTGTTCAGTTTTTCACTGTGTGGTAGTCTGTGTGCTGTATCTTTAAATAGAAATGAAAGAGCTCAGTTTTGGGCCAGCACGGACCCAGAGCCAGCTACCACCTCACCATGGACATCTCGATCAACAAAAAAGGACACAACTGGTCCAACCGATGTATTACATTCAGAGGAGACTAGCCGAGACCTTGACATGGACCTTTCAGTTGAACAAAACCCCTATGTCACAATGCAGGATCATGGTTTGTCAAGGCTTCCACCCTCAGGAACACCACGGATCAAAACTTTGACTTCCACTAAGACTGAACCTCCTTCAGATATGCAGAACGATGAAGAGGGACCTTTAACAGAGACATCTGATAGGCCAAATTTTAGTAAGCAAGGCAAAATGGAACAGTCTTTTAAATCTTCATTGGCAACACTGCAGTATTTTCCTTCTCAGGCCCGGAGTACTGAGTCCAAGACACCTATTGATTGGAATACAGAGACATATACACCTCAGACTCCTGCTGAAACCAGATTTAGCACCTACCAGGCACTGTGGAAGTCCTCTGGTGCTACTCAGACACCATATGCCAGAGGAACCTTAGATGGTGCCACTTCCCCAAGAGGAGTGACAGACAATCTGCAGCCATCTGAGGAAACAAAGGATTTGACAGATGCTCCAACAGGTAATCAAATTAAAGACACACTAGAGCCAACTCTGCATGTCATGACACAACCTGATAGCGTGTGAATGTGTAGCCATGCATAAAATACATGCAAAATTTTTTAATATTGGTCTGGTGCCCATGAAGCTGATATATCATTTTGACATGGAAAATAATCAAAGTAATAATCACAATAATCATAGTGAATCAGTTGTTGCAGTTCTGTTTAGCCAAAGATTTGTGAGATTAATTCTAACCAGTAACTTAACTTATTAAACTGTTAAAAGAACCAGTTTAGATGAATCATTTGTTTGGAAATTATACTACACTTCTCATACTGTACGTTTTGATTCGGCTAAAGAATCAGCTCATAAGACTCATTTGTGTGTGAATCGGATTATTCTGGCTGTGCTATTTGTTTTTGACTCACGTAAAAAAAAATCGTCTCACAAGAGTCATTTGTGAGTGAATCGGACTGCATGTGCACTTTATGTTTTTGATTCACTAAAAATATTTGGTTCATAAGAGTCATTTGTTCATGAATCAGACTTCTCTGCTGGCACTATAGGTTTTCGATTCACTAAAAATAATCAACTCCTAACAGTTTGAGAATCTGATTATTCTGGCACTGTATGTTTATGATTCACTACAGTGAATCGGCTCATATGAGTCATTTGTGCATGAAATGGACTACTAGTGCCACATTGTATTTATGTTTTTGCATGCAAGCTTTGAGAGTCATTTGTAAGATTACTCTTGTCGCACTGTGTTTTTGACTCACTTAAAAATCGGCTCATAAGAGTCACTTGTGAGTGAATCGAACTACAAGTGCACTGTATGTTTTCGATTCACTAAAAAGAATCATCTCATAAGAGTTGTTGGTTTGTGAATCCAAACATTCTGATTACATTGTATGTCAGCTCATAAGAGTAATTTGTTCATGAATCAGACTACAGGTGCACTTCAGGTTTTTGATTCACTAAAAATATTTGGCTCATAAGAGTCATTTGTTCATGAATCAGACTTCTCTGCTGCCACTATGTTTTCAATTCACTAAAAATAATCAGCTCATAAGAGCTGTTTGTTTGAGAATCTGATTATTCTGGTTGCACTGTATGTTTATGATTCACTAAAAATATTTGTATTAAAAGAGTCATTTGTTCATGAATTGGACTGCTGTGGTGGTGCTGTATGTTTTCAACATGCTATAAAGAATCAGCTCATAAGAGTTTCTTGTTTGTAAAAACCGGTTACTCTGGTTGCACATGTATGTTTTTGATTCACTACAGTGAATCGGCTCATATGAGTCATTTGTGCATGAAGTGGACTACTAGTGCCACATTGTATTATGTTTTTGCATGCAGGCTTCGAGAGTCATTTGTAAGAGTCATTTGTGCATTTTTCAGACTACTCGTCGCACTGTTTTTAACTCACTCAAAACATCGGCTCATAAGAGTCACTTGTGAGTGAATTGGACTACAAGTGCACTGTATGTTTTCGATTCACTAAAAAGAATCATCTCATAAGAGTTGTTTGTTTGTGAATCTGAATATTCTGGTTCCACTGTATGTTTTTGATTTACTAAAAATATTTGGCTCATGAAAGTCAATTGTTCGTGAATCAGATTTCTCTGATTTGATTCACTAAAAAGAATCAGCTCGTAAGAGCATTTTGTTCATAAATCAGACTATTCATGTTTCTCTGTATGCTTATAATTCACTGAAAAGAACTGGCTCATAAGATTAATTTGTTCATTAATCTGACTCTCTGGTGGCACTATATGTCTTTTGATTCACTAAAAAGAATCAGCTCATAAGAGTTGTTTATTTGTGAATCTGATTATCCTGTTTGTTTATGATTCACTTAAAAAAATATTTGGTTCATAAGAGTAATTTGTTCATTAATTGGACTATTCTGATGGCACTATGTTTTTTGATTCACTAAAACGAATTAGCTCATAAAATCAATTTGTTCATGAATCAGATTACTCGTGTTTTTCTCCATATGCTTTTAATTCATTAAAAAGAACCAGTTCATAAGATTAATTTGTTCATGAATCTGACTACTCTGGTGGCACTGTTTTCGATTCACTAAAAAGAATCAGCTCAAAAGAGTTGTTTATTTGTGAATCTGATTATCCTGGTTGCACTGTTTGTCTTTGATTCACTAAAAAGAATTGGCTCATAAGAGCAGTTTGTTCATGAATCAGACTACTCATGTTTCTGTATGCCTATAACTCACTAAAAAGAACTGGCTTATTAGATTTATTTGTTATGAATCTGATTATTCTGGTTGCAGTGTTTCTGATTCACCAAAAATATTTGTCTCGTAAGAGTCATTCGTTCATGAATTGGACTACTCTGGTGGCACTGTATTTCTTCGTAATTCTTTCCACTAAAAAGAATCATTTGTCAATCCGATTACTGTGGTTGCACTGTATGTTTTATATTCACTAAAATGAATGGCTCATATGAGTCATTTGAGCATGAAATGGAATACTAGTGCCACATGGTATTTATGTTTTTGCATGCAGTCTTTGAGGACAAGTCAGTAGAAAGGCACTTCTTGACATTATTTTGCAGTACTTTTTACTGCAGCACTTAAAAATGCTGATGATGACATGTTAGTCTGAATAAAATGTGTAAATGTAAAAATCTAAATTGGTATGCACTTCTACTGCATCTCTTTGGTAATGCTGTGTTGGCATAATAGCTTCTGCTTAATGCCTGCATCAGTAGTGCATCCTCATTGTGTTCTCAGCTAACTCTGCCTGCTGTTTCTCAAGCTGCAGTGAAAACATCAGTATTCCAGCAGTGAACAAACCATTCATCACTGCAGATGTGAGTGGGATGCAAGCCCCCTAGCGACTCTAAATGCAATTTCTTTTGTATGAATGCAAGCTTCTTTTGTATGAATCTTTTGGAATTAAAGTTTGGCTGAGGATTATGGGTAAAAAACAAAAACAAAAGCAGGTTTAAATCAAATTATATGGTGTCTTTTTCTAGCATTAGTTCTCCATTGCACTTGTTTGAGAACAGATTTTTAATCCTATTTTCTCTCTCAGGTGGTCTGACAAAACCGACTCTCAATATGTCAAGTCCTGACCCTGAAAGAGAGGAGCATGAGGGTGTTGACCAAGTGAAAAAGGAACAAAATGGCCAATCGACCACCACTGTGATCAAGGTCACTGAAACCTTTCCTGAAGCAGGTACTGAAGCATTCATTACCTAATAACACATTATTTTTTAATGGTGGAGAACTGAGTGCAATGAGGTTTTTGTTATATATTCCAAGTTGCAGCATGCACTTGGTGGTGATACTGAAATCTCTTCTTGTGAACTAAGGTCAGTCATTCAATCTTTAGAGGGAAAGCCAGATTCTCTGACCTTAATTAACACATGCTGAAGGACTCATGCTGACTCAGGGATCCAGCCTCAGTGTATTCTGGATCATTACTGTTGCAGAAGCACTTACTAATAATCTATATCAATCAACCCTTCAATAAGCAATGAAGTGTCTTTTGATCCACAATTAGAGCAGAGTACTGGTAAAAATTAGGCTGTATTCAGAAACACAAGCTTGCTACATAGAGCCCCTCCTCTTCACTTCCACACACACAGGTATTTAACTGATGTAATGTCATGAAAGTGTGTCAGTTTCTAGTTTTTAAATAGTCACACTCATGAGAATGGCAACAGGGTCAATGCCCTCTTATCTGTGCCATATGTGAATGTGTGTCAGAGCTGAAGTGTGCGACCCATTTACAACAGCCTAGTTCCACATCTCTCTATAGCTAATTAACACATTGTTTTATATATTTACGGCTTATGGTGTATGTTCTTATATTTATGCTGAGATTGATTGCCCTGGCTTTCATACTGGAGCAATGTAGAGTTATCTACTTACCTCTTGTTTTAGATCATTTGTATACTTTTAGATACATCAGTGTGTGGTTTGTTGTGTTTTCTCTGTGGTTTGTGCTGTATCAAGTGTAACTTCATTATATGCGGCAAAAGAAAAAAAAACTTAAGCTGCTTGTGGAGAATATTAGCTTTGTGTTTTGTGAATATAACCTCATGATTGCATAAACAGACCAAATTTAAGGCTGCATTGCAATATCTTACTCCACTTTAAAGGCAGCATTCTACAACTAATGGTTAAAAAAAAAGTAAATAATATCAAATTGTTCACTATTATTTTGCTCATTAAAACAAGTTGTTTACAAGTATTTATTATTATTAGTATTAGTACAAGTATTTAATTAGCCTAATGCTTTGCATGTGCCTACATCAAAACATTTGAAGTTTTCCTTTAGGCCTTCTAAGATTTTGGGCAATTTTGGACAGACCTCTTTTCTAAGTGACCCTGTTATAGCATCCCAAAGGGTAAATTTCAAAATTTTTTAGAGTTTAGAGAATTGTACTGCAGTGTTTTTTTCCAGATTTTGAGCGAAAAACCTAGGTAATTATTTATATTAACGCTCCAGAGAATCTTTCTGCACTGATTTGGTTCTGATCGGACGAAAAACCTAGGACTAGTTAAAAAAAGTAAGTTTTTCAAAAAACCCAAAATACCCGAAAGTTTTACCAGGCTCACAATCAAATGTTTTGTCCGGCATGAGCCAAGGATTCTAACAACATAAGACACTTGAGTCTGCGTCTGAAGGTTTAGAAGTTATGAGTGATTTCATACTTTTGATCGCTATAGCGCCCCCATCAGGCCAACTGGGGTGAGCCTTGGTAACGCTGTCAGAGGTGCGAGTACTACCATCCCTCTAAATTTCACATCACTACAACTTACGTATGGTCTGCACGATTAGTTTTACAGGGAGATTGTTGATCCTTAGCCGTTCTATTACAATATGGTTTCACTGACATGTCCAGTTTGATGCGTCCAGTTGTATCAGAATATGAAGGACAGCATTAAGCGATAACGCGATGCGAATATTGGCTTCGCTTTTGGTGTGCACATACTATAAGTGTACCTAAGGTACTGTACCCCAGTGACAGCTTTTGTACCTTTTTTCTCAAAGTGTATAAGTAACTAAGTACATCTTAAACTAAGCTATATATTGTATTTCAGCATCTCCAGATGATGACTGGCGCAAATCTTCCACACTTCCGGACTGCAGCCTGGTTGGCACTAGAATCTGTCAGTTGCCTGACTCCTCAAGGAATCACATTTCAAGTAACAACACTCTGTCCACGCCACCACCTGTGTATGAAACCACACCCCCTGGTGTAATAACCCCACCCCTTGAAGCCCTGACTCCACCTCTACTGGTCCCTCTACTAACCGACTGGAATGCTGCTATGGCGACATGGGGCCTGGCTTGGGAGTTGCAGGTTTATGTACTCGGCTGCGTGTTCTCGCTCGTGGCTGTGCTGTCTGTGCTCAGCCTGATGTGTTTGCCGTTGCGCTGGCCTTCTGGCTGTGCTCACTTTAGCCTTCTCCACCTTCTCCAACTACTAACGGGTTCGAGCAGAGCTCTGTGGCTCCTCTACGATCCATACGGACAAAAAGAGCGCCTACCCATAGCTTGGGCACGACTGCTGCATGAAGCTGCCTATCCTTGTATTACGGCATCATTTGGTCTGCTGCTTCTACTGCTAACTGCTCGCTCTTGTACCCAGCTACTTTCCCAGAACACCCTGCAGCGCAGTACCTGCCTGTTGGCTGCCCTAGTACTGCTGCACATAGCCATAGTGATGGCTTCCATGGCAATACTGCAACTCTTTCCCACTCTGCAAGTTGTGCCTCTACTACCGCCTGCAGCCTTTGTGTTGATGTCGTCCGTCTTGTCATTCACATATCTGCTTCTTTACTGCTGCGCCCGTGCTGATGTCAAGCACATTTATCGGCTAAATGAGAGCTCTCCTGAGCGGCCATCGTGCCATGCCAGCAGGTGTCCCTTCACAGAGGCACGGATGTGGGAAAGAGCGGCCAGGACAGGTGTGTTCTCTGCCCTGTTTCTGCTAGCATGTGGTGGTCTTCGACTCTATGCCATGCTTAATGCAGGAGGGCTCACCGGGGGAGTCATGGTTGGACTGATGCCCTGGCCCTGGTGGGGCTTTCAGCTCAGCTGCCGAGTGTGTGAAACAGGAGTATGCCTCAGCCTCGCTCTTGTAATCACTCACCCCCTACTCTGTTGCGGTGTGCCCCTTTCCAAACCAGGAGGCTGCACCTGGCTCTTCAAAAAGCCACCCACAGAAGGTGCCACACTGGCCAAGCCCACCATTCTCTCGAGTCGGTGTGGCTGGTCACTACGGCCCACCGAGAAGCTGGGGTTGTGTGAGGGAATAGCACGGCGGGAAAGCGAAAGCGTACCGCTCTACACCTTGGTGGAGCTTCCGCACAGCGAATCTGATGGCTTGGACCTCCACTATCCGGGCAGCCCTCAACACGAATCTTGCACACAGCTCTCCCAAACGACAAAGAAGAGCAAAGTATCCCATGCCTCCTCCTTTGCAAGCTTTGACGCTGACTCCACGGCAGATCTGCGGCCACCTTCGCCAATCGACCTGCGACGAAGCATCGACGAGGCGTTGAACAGCGAGGCTCTGTTCCAGCATAGCCTGTTCGGCTCCTCCAGGCTCTCTCTCAGCACACGCGGACCCCCAGACGGACAACCCTGTCGGGGAAACTCCACCGAACCCAGCCTATATCGCACAGCCTCCTGTGGAGATGTGGACCCTGTTATCGTACCCAGCCGGCCCAGGCAATGGAGCACTATATCTGGGAGACCAGCTCAAGTTTCGGTCCACTCAACACAACAGTCCCAGAGCAGCCTACACAGGGGCTCTCAGTCCGGGCAGCAACTCCACAGACGGTACACAACCTTAGGCTCTACATCCTCCAGAGGGAGTGCGGATGTGGAGACAACTCCCCATGTTGATGAGCTTGCCGTTCAGGCTGAATTCATCAACGTCTGCAGGCAGATAGATGCACTCAGTATCAGTAGTGATACTATTGATCTATAGGGGAAGAAATCTTTATTGAACTACAGACTGTGCTGTACTTACCTACAGAATTAACCTTAACATTTTCCAGTTTAAAGTTTAACCCAGGGGTAAAATCCTCCTCTTGGAGGACCACCTTCCTGCACCCTGATATACCTCCTTGGAAGTGATCCTGAAGACCTTGTTTAGCTTGTTCAGGTGTGTTTAATTAGGGCAAGATCTAAACCAGAGGTTCTCAACTCTGTCCCTCCAGGTCCACTTTTCTGCAGAGCTTAGCTCCAACCTTGCCTGTAACTTTAGGGCAGGGGTACCCAGACTCAGTCCTCGAGGGCCGGTGTCCTGCAGAGTTTAGCTCCAACTTGCCTCAACACACTTGCCAGGAAGTTTCTAGTATACCTAGTAAGCACCTGATTAGCTTGTTCATATGTGTCTAAATGGGGTTGGAGCTAAATTCTGCAGGACACCGGCCCTCTAGGACTGAGTTTGGGCACCTTGCTTTAGGGGCTTTCGCATGGCATAGTTCTAGAAACTCTGAGAACCAATTTCCCCCTCAGGCCATTTTCCTGGTTGTATACGCACCGGCAGCAGGACCTCTGAAGTGGCTGACTGCGACGTCTTTATGCACAGCATTTACAAACGATAACAACTGGTGAATGGAGGACACTATGTTCAGAGTTGTTTTTATTGTGGGTTTTGTGATATCGGTGATGGAATTTAAACGCACAATTTACTCGATTAAAAGAGCATGACAATCTGACTGAATATGACGACTTGCAGTGTTACATATCATCAAGGTTGAGAAAAGAACACAATGCTGCAAACAACAGGTAAATGACATTATCGCTGCTTTCAGTGTTCGTGGAGTAAGTATCTTTACACTGCTTTTTAAAAATGCCAGATAGCCGGTGTTTCATATGCATTTAGCCAATCATTAGCTTTTTTTAATTAGCTTGTTCAGGTGTGTTTGATTAGGGTTGGAGATAAACTCTGCAGGAAAGTGGACCTCGAGGGCCAGATTTGAGAACCCCAGATCTAAATGGTGTTGGAAGGTGGCCATGCAAAAGCAGGATTGGACACTCCTGGTCAAACTCAGTGGTTCCCAACCACATTCCTTTGCCTGACACACCCATTCCAGGTCTAGGAGTTTCTACTAATAAGCTAATGAGTTGAATCAGGTGTGTTTGATTAAGGAAGCATGCAAAATGTGCAGTGTTCCTCCAGGAACATGGGTGGAATTTGATTTCAACTCTTAACAACTTCAATCTACAGAACTTTTCTTGACATAAACATGGAGAGGAATTTGCCATGGATGCATTCTGCTTGAATTGAAAGAATTTTTTACATTTTAGAAGCAGACATGGACAAAATGGCAACCTACATCCTCTGGGTAACTAATGTTCGCTATCAACGAAGAGAAATTTGCTGAAATCCACTTCTCGTATTTCACAAATCTTGTTTGAAAATGCTTGGTTTGATCAAAAGACTTATTAAAAAAACTACTATACACAAGGCTTTTTGTGTACCTTTCAGCAATAAAAATGTCTTTTGGTTTTGCTCTTACAGCACAGATCACCTAAACAGTCATTTGACAACATTACAACTGTATAAGAAGACATACTCTAGAACCGATTTGCTTTTTATTTCAGCACTATAACTGGTGTTAACCCACTTATTTGTGGAAGCCCTGTGGGTAACATTTTTGTTCTGGAATGAAACCTAGGTGTTTTGTTGGAGCATATACTTATGGGAAAAGTCAAATTTAGTTAAAGGCTGCATGAAGATAACCATGAAAACATGCTAATTAGCTCTTGTATGAATGGAACACTTGGCATTTTAGTACTACTGTTCTTAACTGTTTTATCAACTACATTTAGTGCTTCAGATTTATTCTATCCTGTACCCATAATTCCTCACAGCCATTCTGCTGCACAAATGCTGCCCTCTGTTGGCCATGGAGATGTAATAACATGAAGTTGTGACAACATAAACTTTAAGATTGTCTCATTCTCAGCTTCTCTCTCTCTTTTTTTTTATGTTTATGTTTGAGATGTGCATTTTCTCTCTGTGACTAGTAAATGGTCCAATGACTTTTATGCTTCTACATGCCAATTAAATCCTCTGAATTGCATTGCTCATTATGCTACTGTTTATAAAAGGGCATATTAACATTTAAAGTATACATAAACTGCTCCTACAGACACAAAATAAGAAACACAGTCTATAAAACTCATTCTTTATTCTATAAAGTGTATTATATTCAGAATGACAACACAACAGTCTTTGCAAACTATCAAGTGGAGCCCAAAGTGTCACTGTTACAGCAAATGCTTTTGACTGTCTTTCACCTCTGACCTTTTTTTATACTGTAAATATTTTATATATGTAAATGCTTCTAAGTTAAATGATGCAAGTGTGTGAAACTGTGAAATAAACTTTAAGAAATGAGCGTCTCTAATGTCTGTGTACATTATTGACTAGTGTAAGGCGAGTAACAGTACAGAATACCTGATTTTAAGGCTGATACTCATAATTTGGTCCATAAAGTAACATCATTCTAGTGCTCTCTGGATAATCTGAAAAGCATAGTGACACAAGCAGCCTGCAAACTTGCCCTAGTGGAAAGAAGTAAAGAAAACAAATGCATTTCGTAGATAAAATTAAAATTTAACTTATAACACTCTAATGGCAATGTGGTATGCACATGATTTCCTCCTATACCACGATGGACACAAAAATGTTATTGCTATTAAAATTAAAATAACAGACAATCTGAATTAGAATGAACCAGCATACCCCATACACTCTCTTTCTTACATACACACGTAGCATCATCATATTTCAGATGATGCAGTACATTCATAGGATTTTGAAAATAGTATCTCTAGTACCAAGTCTAATTTCTTACAGGGAAGCCCGAACAAAATCCACAATCAAAATAAGAAAGTCCATAGTACATTCAGTACTGTTGCTAACTGAAAGTTTTTTTTCATTTGTAATGTTTATCTAGACTCAAGAACCACCAGGAAAAAGGATAAAGGTGTTGAGGATAGCAGAAATCACTTTTAGCTGCTGTGTTTAGTGACGGCTGGTGACGGGACGTTGGGTCCAGCTCTTGCGTGCCCTCTGCTGCCCGGTTCAGTATAACCGCTTCTCGTAACTGCGGAGAACAAAAAAGCAACACAACCTTAATAAATGCTGTTGTATTGTCCACACATTGATTAGTACAAAAGAAAATGTCAGCGTACCCAATTAAAGGAACAGTTTGCCCAAAAATGAAAATAAAAAAGCATGGAAGTATCATAAAAGTGCCTTTCGGCAAGGAACAGACTAAAATATAAGACGTTATTCAGTCTTGAATATAATTTGGGCTTCCAAATATTGAAACGTGCGGTAATGAGAATTAATGAAACCATCGTAGATGTTAAATCTAGTGTCATATTTGAATAACGATTTAAATTGCAGTCTGTTCTTCGTACACTGTCTTCAGAAGATATGAAATATAGTGCCAAGTCATATGGATTATATTTATGATGCACTACCATTCAAACGTTTAGGGTCAGTAAGATATTTTAATTAATTAGTTATAAAAAAAATACATTTATTCAGCAAGTGCACATTAAATTGATCAAAAGTGACATTTATAATGTAACAAAAAATCATTTTTCAAATACATGCTGTTGTTTTGAACTTTCTATTTATCAAAGATTATTGAAAAAATTCAATTTTTATGAAAATATTAAGCAGCACAACTCTTTTTTTATCATGACTAACTAGAAGTTTTCCTTAAGCAGCAAATCAGCATTTTAGAATGATTTCTGAAAGATCATGTGACACTGAAGACTGGAGTAATGATGCTGAAAATTCAGCTTTGATCACAGGAATAAATTACATTTTGAAATATGTTTAAATAGAAAGATGTGATTTTAAATTTTAATAATATTTCAGAATATTTCACATAAATCCAGCCTTGGTGAGCATAAGATGCTTCTAAAAATAAAAAAAAATAAAAACCTACTGGCCCCAACTTTTGAACATTAGTGTAATGATCGTTTTCTGTCCTTTTTGGAGCTTGACAGCCCTTAGTCACCATTTGCATGCAAAGCATGGGAAAATTAATAAAACTGATATTTTCAGGTGCATTATGACAGAAATGTCATTTTTGGGTAAACTACCCTTTTAAAAGTAGGTTTTTAAGAGTTGGGTTTCTTTCAAGATAATCTTCCTTTTAAAGACAAGCTTCTGATAATATTATGAGTACACAACCACAGTAGGACACTGGGATAGTGGACACTAGGTTCGTCTACTTGACTCGACGGTAAGAGGAAACTAAAATAGTCTCAATGCCCACTAAAGAGCCCAGACCTTACCGCTGTTTACAACACAACTCCCTCCACCAGGAATTAATGCTACTGTAAGAGACATGAGACGCTATTATACTTACATGGCACAAAAGAATATCTATGATGACAGCATAAGAGAAAGGAAGAGAAGACATTTTCACATGTAAACTCTACTTTTCCATGACATTGTACGAAGGGATGGACTGAGGGTCTCTGGGATGAACTTCAAAAAAACAGAGACGGGATTGCTAAACTTTTAGTTTTATGTGAAACAAGAATTCTAATGACGTGAAATGTGTTCATGATCATTTTTTGAGGGTATGTGCTGTGAGGACAGAAACACAACGGTAGGTCAAGTGGGTGGGGTTAAATGAGTGGGCGGAGACTTACGAATGCAGTCCATGAACTCCGCCCTCAACCTGTGCAGACATGGTCCTCTTCTCAAACTTCAGCTCTCCAGAGTACATCATCGATCTATATGCAACGCAGGTGAGACTTACACAGGTGTATGTAAACACAGACAACATTCTTTTTCGTGTTGACGTTCTCTTTCAGGAAGCAAGAGATATTAGAAAGCTTGGTCTTTATTTTATATAGCCAATAGCCTTTGGTTTACAGACTTGTCAGCTTATTCCATGGATGGAAGCAATGAAGTCACACAGTGAACCATAATTCACTACTAGCTACTGCTAGTCAAAAACATGTGTTTTTATAATTTAAAGGAAGGGAATAGTCTTTTCTCTAGAGAGAATTACTGAACTAAAATTCGTTTAGTGCAAAATAGTACAATAGTTTTAGTTAATTTTTTTCTAGAAGACTTTTTAAATGTTTTTGGAACATGTTTTTTGGACCAAGAGTAAAAAGATAAATACTGTGAAATATTATTAAAATACAAAAAAAAAATATATATATATATATATACAATTTTTGTTGGAGCTCAGTTATTAATAATGGCTCATATTATTGTCAATGTTATGGAAAAACATAACTTTTATATGTATTAAAATAGAAAACATTCTATTTTATAAAATCTTCACATTTTAATATTTCACAATATCACTGTTTTTACTATACTTCCATCAAGTAAATGTTGGTGATGTTTTTTGAAAACATTAAAAATCTACTTACTACTTTTGACTGGTAGTAAAAGTTTGGTCCATTTTGCTCCAGAAAAGAAAGACTATACTGCCGTTCAAAAGTTAGTAAGATGTTTTTTAAAGAAGTCTCTCATCAAAGTTTCATTTATTTGATCAAAAATACAGAAAAAGTAATATTATGAAATATTTTTGCTATTTAAAGTAACAGCTTTCTATTTTAATATACTTTAATCTTTTCATCAGCCATTACTCCAGTCTTCAGTGTCACATGATCATTCAGAAATCATTTTAATATACTCATTTATTATTAATGTTGGAAACAGTTGAAACTGTAATTTTTTTTTCAGGATTCTTTTATTCAAAACAGAAGTCTTTTCTTACAATGTAAGTCTTTACTATCACTTTTTATGAATTTTACACATCCTTGCTAAATACAGAATAAAATTTTTCAAAACAAGAGATTCCAAAACAAAAGATTTCTATTTTAAATAAATCCTGTTCTTTTTAACGTTTTTTTAATCAAATAAACAAAGTATCACAGCTTAAAAAATTGTTAAGCAGGATAACGGCATAATCAGCATAAATCAGCATATTAGAATGACTTCTGAAGAATCATGTGACACTTAAGTCTGGAGCAATGATGCTAAAAATTCAGCTTTTATCACAGAAATAAATTAATTTTTAAAGTATATTAAAACAGAAAACCACTATTTTAAATGGCAATAATATTTCACAATATTACTGTTTTTTCTGTATTTTTAATGAAATATACGCAGCCTTGATGAGCAGAAAAGTCTTCTTTAAAAACATTAAAAATCGTACTGATCACAAACTTTTGAACGGCAGCTCATTTAGTTAACTAGCTGCTAGTGTATTTCTAAAAGTGACTAGAATACAGCATATACTAGCATAGAGATAGCCTAAAAGCTAAAAAACATGAATTAAAGGTCACAAAATTGCAAAGGAATATGACAAGCTTACCGCAAAATGGACAAGCTCTTTGCACCGATGTCCTGACAGCCATGTTGAATTCCAGCGATGAGGTAAGGAACAAACTTGTGTATCGAGCCTTTATCCTGAACTGAGCCAGAGACTCCCTGAGCCACCTTCACTTTATCACCTTCACTGGAAAACACATACGTATGCACATAATCTTTTATGTACTGCATACAAAAAAAACTTGAAAATAGCAGATGATACGTAGATAAATCTTATTGGGTTTGTTTCTTCAACTACAGACACTTTTGTGATTTTTACTTCACTACTATAATATCATAATTTATTTTTACTTTTTTAAATGCCATTTATGTATATACTTTATTGTTTTACTCTTGTTTTGGACCTAGACTTTAAAAATATAAAATATAAATTAAATATAAAATGTGACCCTGGACCACAAAACCAGTCCAAATTGAGATTTATACATCATCTGAAAGCTGAATAAATAAGCTATGATAGAACAATATTTGGCTCAGATACATCTATTTGAAAATCTGGAATCTGTTGGTGCAAAAAATCAAAATATTAAGAAAAACACCTTTAAAGTTGTCCAAATAAAGTTCTTAACAATGCATATTACTAATCAAAAATTAAGTTTTGATATATTCACAGTAGGAATTTTACTAAATATCTTCACGGAACATGATCTTTACTTAATATCCTAATGATTTTTGGCATAAAACAAAAATCAATCATTTTGACCCATACAATGTATTTTTGGCTATTGCTACAAATATACCCCAGCAACTGGTTTTGTGGTCCAGGGTCGAAAATATAAATTAGTGAAGAGCATATTTGAGCTAAAAATAAAATAAAGAAAAAACTCAAGGTAAATACAATTATTTATCATTTAAAATATTATTAGTATAAATGGGAGTATGATCATCTTAAAAAAAGAGTGAAATTATAATAAATTATTTCAATATTTTACTGTGTAATAAATTACTACTAATTTTTCTAATATGAGTACATCAGCTGTGGCATAATTTCCAACATAATTAAAAAAGTAGTGTAATTGGTAATCAAAAAACTCTAAGTAATTATAAATATACATTGTCCTTCATTTCATGAAAGCTTCCAGATCACACAGAAGTGTGAAAGTATTTAGGATAATTAAAATGCTAGTGATGGCATTTTCCACTAAAGGATGCTGTTAAACAATACATCATTTGAGATGAGATGTTCTGGAAATGACACTGTGGTGAAAATGTTCATCATGTAAAAAATTCTCCTGTGCACAATGCTGAAACATATTGTTTTTATAATTGAAGAAACATCCATTGTCATCTTTATCCACGTACACATGCAGTCATCTGAGATTAAGAATGTTTACCTGAAGTAACGTTTCTGACTGTTGTTGTTTTTCTCCATGGCGTCCAAAGAGCCCATGCCACGGTACTTCTTCAGTCGTACGCCGTCTGAGAAGAAATACTCACCGGGTGCTTCTGTGGTTGCTGCTAGCAATGACCCCATCATCACTGAAACAAAACAGGCAGAAGGGAAGGGCACGGTCTGACACAGACAGTAAAATGTAGGCAAACAAATCCCAGCCATTAATAACAATGATCGTTCAGGCAAATCACCCAGAAAAAACACACACCTGTGGATGCTCCCAGTGCAAGGGCTTTGACAACGTGCCCAACCGTCTGGATGCCACCGTCTGCAATGACCGGAACCCCGAAACGCCGGGCGTATTCAGCCACTTTATACACAGACGTGCCCTGCGGTCTCCCACATGCCATCACTATATGATAAACACACACACATATGCATATTTACATAACTATATAACATCTAATTAATGTCTCCTGTCCTTAAAAAAAAATAAAATGATAATTGTTATCCCCAAATGTTTGCCATTTCTAAACATGAATAAAGGTATCAATAAAAAAAAAAAAAATTAAAATGAAATAAATATAATAAAAAACTAAAACGATAATTGCATCCCAAAATTATTTTTTATTGCTGTCAAAATTGAAATGAAATGAAATAATAATAGAAAAAAGAAAATACAAAGATAACTGCGATCCCAAAAATCCTACCTCTAAAAAAATGAAAAATAAAACACATTTACACTGCTATATAAACAGGTAATTCTTAAAAAAAACTAAAACGATAATTGCATCCCAAAATTATTTTTTATTGCTGTCAAAAATGAAATGAAATAAAATAAAATAATAAAATAAAATAAAATAAAAATGGTAACTGCAATCCCAAAAATCCTAACTCTGAAAAAAAAAAAAAAAAAAAAAAAAATATATATATATATATATATATTCTTTCATGAATAATAAGTTTAAAAAGTACAGTGTTTATTCAAAATATAAATATTTTATAACAATGTAAATTATTTATTATTAACTTTTAATAAACTTTTAATTATTAACTTAATACATCCTTGGTGAATAAAAGTATTAATTTCTTAAAAAAAAAAAAAAAAAAAAAGAAACAATAAAAATGTACTGACCCCAAACTTTTGAACGGTAGTGTATATATATTGCTATATAAATAGGTAATTCTTGTTTTTTCTTGTAATTAAATTAAATAAATATAATAAAAAACTAAAATGATAGTTTCTATTTCATTTTTTTTCTTGCTGTTAAATGAAATGAAATACAATAAAATAACAAAATAAAATAAAAATGATAACTGCAATCCCAAAAATCCTAACTCTGAAGAATTTTTTTTATATTGCTATATAAATAGGTAATTCTTGTTTTTTTTTCTCTTGTAATTAAACTTAAATAAATATAATAAAAACTAAAATGACAATTGCTGTCACAAAAATCCCTCTTCTTGCAGTTAAAAATTAAATTAAATTATATAAAATAAAAATGATAACTGCAATCCCAAAAATCCTAACTTTAAAGAAAATAAAAAATAAAACACATTTACATTGCTATTTAAATAGGTAATTCTTTTTTCCCTTGTAATTAAAATTAAATAAATATAATACAAAACTAAAACGATAATTGCTATCCCAAAAATCCTTTTTCTTGCTGTTAAAAATAAATAAAATAAAAGTGATTGCAATCCCAAAAATCCTAACTTTAATTTTTTTTTTTTAAATAAAACAGATTTACATTGCTAAATAAATCATTCTTATTTCTTCTTGTAATTAAAATTAAATAAACATAATGAAAAACTATAATAATGCCAAAAATATTTTTTCTTGCTGTTAAAAATAAAATAAAATAAAATAAAACAAAATAAAATAAAACGTCTAAGATAACATCTGGGAACTTTACACAGCAAGTTTGTCTTCCAAAGTCTTCCAGAAAGCCCTCAAACCTACCTTCCTGTGTGATGCAGATGGATCCACAGCCCATGCCCACCCGCAAAGCATCAACACCAGCATCTATAAGATTCTTTGCTTGAGCGGCAGTCACCACTTTATACAAGAAAAAGAGAATAAAACACAACATAAAAACATAAAACACATATGTTTGTCTTACATCACTCTACTCAAACCATCCTCAGTTTATACAGAAAAGTAAGAACTGCACAAAGGGCAAAAATGTCTCACCGTTTCCTCCCACTACTTGCAGTTCAGGGTATTTCTGTTTGATGTAGTTGATCATACTGATCTGAAACACTGAGTTCCCCTGAGAAGAGTCCTGAGACAGAATAACAGAAAAACCATCACGTATCATGTAGGCTTAAGAACTATAAGGAACAACAGTGTGTGTATCCTACGAAGACTGACTTTGGAAATCATAAAAGACTTCTTTTGCTTTATGCAATACTATTTTAATTTTGCACAAGGAATGAATGGTTTATGCAATTCAATTTTGCGGACTTGTAGAATTCAGTGTCCACCCTGCCCTAATACACCTGCTAATTAAAAGACTTGATTAGCTGGTTTTGGGTGTGTCTGATTAAAGATGTAGCCCAAAGGTGTGACAGTACATTTTGGCTACATATTTGCATATAAATCAATTGTCTTTTTAACTGCTCTTTGCAAGTGATGACAACATCCTTTCTACGTTCAGAAAAAAAAATTGTTAATATTAGGCAACCGCAACAAAAAACATTTGTTGCTGTGTATGAACTTTGACCTACAAATTTATTTGACCAACACAGAATCTAAACATCATACTGTAGATTGATCACTTCACTGTATAAGAGGAGATTTAAAAAAATAATGAAAAAAATTAAATCCATCTACAGGGCTCCAGACTGCGACAAAAAATATTAATTTGCTAGTTAAGTTCCCACTTTAAATCAACCTTAATTCTCAGGTCATTTACAAGATGGATTAAAATGCTGATAAAGTCAAGAAAAGATGAGATGTAAACACATTACAATGACTGAAATGTTTAAATGTAAAAAAAAAGCTTAAATTGTATTTTAAAATATAATAAAATAGAAAATAGTTATTTTAAATTGCAATATTATGTCATAATTTGACTGTTTTTACTGAATTTTACTGTACTGTATTCAGTAAACTGTGTTTACTGTATGTATATTTTTTTTGATCAGTTAAATGCAGCCTTGGTCACAGTCTACAACCTGGCATCTTTTTTCTTCTGCTATTTTATTTTGCATGCCAGCCTTCAGAATTTAATTGCCACCGTTCCCTTAAACGCCTGCCAATATTTTTCAAATAATACCAAGCATCTTGATTTTCTGGCTCATAATTTAAGGGCGTTTCACACTTGCTTTGTTACAGGCTTCAGAGCAGTTCACAAACATTTCGGCTTAGTCACATAAACTGTGGCTTATCTCGGAAAGTCAGAATATGGTTTACGTATAACATGCAATGTGAGTGCAAAGCACGCTAGGTTCACTTTTATTTCATGTTTGTGCAATTCAAACTCCCTTTGGCCCTTTACAGTTTACCACTGAAAATCTGAATACACGCTAATGCTGCGTTCCACAACCCGACACATGGAACAAAAAAATAAAATGGAAATGCTATTTTTGGCTTTGCAGGTGTTTCCTTGTAAACAAAGTCTGCAATGCATGTGTTCTACAGGTGAATGATTACAGAAAGTATCATTTTTCCATGTCTGACACATTTGTCTCTGCTTGCTAAACAGGTTTGTTGCCAAAGGTTTTCTTTTGTCACGTTGGAAATTTGATTTGCTGATGCATTTTTGGCTTGAAGGAATGGCTCGCCCTAAATGAACACCCTCAGGCCATCAAAGATATCACTGAGTTTGTTTCTTCATGGGAACAGATTTGGAGAAATTTAGACTTACATAACTCAGCAATGAATGCTCTGCAGTCAATGGGTGCCGTCAGATTGCTAAAGTCCAAACAGCTAATAAAAACATCCCAGTAATCCATAAGTAACTCTAGTCCATCAATAAACACCTAATGAAGTGAAAAGCTTCCAAAACGAATCCATCATTAAGGTGTTTTTAACTTCAAACTGTTGCTTCTGGGTTTAAATATGAGTCCTCTATTCATAATATTGCTCATTCCAATGAAAAAGTCATCTCAACTGCAGAAGTGAGGATTATTCTGATGTTTTTATCAGCTGTTTGGACTATCATTCTGATGGCACCCATTCACTGCAGAGGATCCATTGGTGAGCAAGTGATGTAATACTAAATTTCTGTTCTGAGGGTATTGTCAGAGCCATTCCTTTAAAAGTTAATGTTTTTAATTAAATGTTGTCGTTAAATCTTGCATCTTGCCAGAACAAATTATGGAATTTCTGCAACAGAAATTCTAAATTCTGTTGCTTTGATCTGAATTTAAAGATCAATGGAACGCAACAAAAGCAAAAAGCTACATCTCCAGAAAGAAGAGATGTCACCCTATTCCCATTTGGACCCACCAGAACTATCACGTCCACTCCGGCCTGCATGAGCAGGTCTAGGCGGTACTTGTCGTCCTCTCGGGTGCCGATGGCTGCGCCACACAGCAGCTGTTTGCGAGAGTCTTTGGAGGCTAGAGGATAGTCTCTGTTCTTCTTCAAATCGGTACGAGCTATTATAGCTACAAGCTCATCGCTGTCATTCACTATAGGCAGTTTACCTAAGAGAGAGAAACAGGAATGTGATCAGCAAGCTTGTGCTAAACGGATCATCATAAACAGAACTGAAGTTGGCGCTCATACCTTTTTTACTGCGCTGTAAGATGTCATTCGCCTCCTTTAACGTCACACCTGCTGGCGCAACCACTAAATCTTCTCGTTTTGTCATTGCCTGGAGGATTTAAGAATCATTCATGCATATTAGTCAGAATTATTCAAACTCAGAATTATTAATCAGCGATCAGTGTTATTTTACATTCAAAAATCTTCATCTAGTGTTCAAATGTTTGGGGTCCAAATATTTAACATCTTTTAAAGATGCCCCATATGCTCACCAAGGCTGCATTTATTTGATCAAAACTACTGTAAAAACAGTATTATTGTGGAATATTATTACAATTTAAAGAAACCATTTTCTATTTTAACCTATTTTAAAATGTAATTTTTTCCTGCGATGCAAAGCTGAATTATCAGCAGCCATTACAGCAGTTTTCCGTGGTACATGATCTTTCAGAAATCATTCTAACATGCTGATATGTCGCTCAAGAAACATTCTGCTTAATATTTTTTCATGATTTTTTAAATAGATTTTAAATAATTTTTTGAAATATACATTTTAGGTAAGTCTTTACTGTAACTTTTGATCAATTTAATGCATCCTTGCTGAAAAAAAGTATGAGTTAGAAAATTAATTCCTTTACAAAAGATGTCCCTAAGCTTTTTAACATAATGTGTAACAATTTTCGTTCCATCTGAAATTACTTTTTCACATGGACGGGACAAAAAATATTAACCAATGATATCACTGCTTACTTTTTATGATCCAATCAAATCTAGACAGATATCATCAAGTTCTGCTCCAGATCACTAAATATTCAGTTTCATTAAAAAACTTCACTTTTTAGTTAATGAATATGAATACTTAAATTATGAAACATCACTTAAATTGGAATCAAACCTCCAATTATTGAAGAATCAATATTTGTAAACATTTTGAATAACAAACCTCTTCCAGCGGCCTGTCGTAATCTTTCTCTGACAGGAAGTCGATGTCTCGTGATGTAACGATGCCCACCAGCTTGCTGCCCATCTTGCCGGTTTCTGTGACCGGGATGCCGGAGAAACCGTGCCGGACCTTTGCTTCAAACACATCGCCGACCGTGTGCCGTGGACTCATCACTACAGGGTCCGTAATGAAGCCCTGCTCAAATTTCTGCACAAAAACATGTTAATTATTAACCCAAAAATCTATTTCTATAACTGAATAGGTTTACGAAATATAACTAGCTTTGAATTCCTCTAAATCTACATCACTTAAGTTACTGACCTTGACTTTGCGAACCTCGTTGGCCTGGAACTCAGGTGTGCAGTTGTGATGGATAATTCCTATTCCACCCATGAGCTATGGGACAAACCAGTGGATGAAATGGAAAAGCAATTACGATTTAGTACAAGTGCTGATATATAACTTTTCTGAGTGTTACTTACAGCCATAGCGATGGCCATGGAGGACTCTGTGACTGTGTCCATGGGAGAGGAAATGAGCGGCGTCTTCAGGGTTATCTTCCTGGTCAGGGCAGAGGTTAAATCCTATGACAACATATGATTGTTACAAAAAAAAATCAAAGGGGAATAAACTGTCTATGTAAACAGCCATGGGGCCAGTTGCATAAATTTAGCTTCTATGTTAAGACAGTTATGTTAAGTTGGATTCAACTTAGACTAATGTAAGTTTTTATTTAACCAAATTTTCTTAAAGAAAAAAAATAGATGACTAACTTTTAAGACTAGTCTAAACCATTTATGCAACTAGTCCATGTTCAACTAAGGAAAGCCAGGTTATGATTGGTCATTTTAGGAACTTAACATAATATAACAAGCAACTAAATGCTAAGTCTATGTAAAAATGACCTTTTTTTAATGGAAAAAAAAAACATCATACAGCTTTGGAACAGAACAAAGGTGAGAAATTAATAAAAAAAATTAATTTTTGAGTGAATGATTTCTTTAAAGAAAACATTTATTGCACAGGGAACTCAGTGTTGCCATTGTTTAAATAATTGTTATTGTTAAATAAAACTGAAACTATTAAGAAATGTTATTTGAAATAAAGCCAAAGTAAAAAAAATATAAATATCTGAAAAAAAAGTTTTTAGACGTCGTCTGTGTTATGATGTCGTTATATTCTTTTATTAGGAATAATTTTATGATTGTTTAGTGCTTCAATCAATGCTCTGTTGTTTTAATAGTGCTTTATAAATAAATTGAGATGAACTGAACTGAAAAATTAAAATTAATGAAATAAAAGATTTTTAAAAAAATACTAATTCTTCTAATTCAAATAAATGCTGTTCACTGAATTTTCTATCCAAAGCAACTAAATGAAATTAAATAAGCTGAACCACTAATATTACTAAAACTGAAATAAGAATTCAACTATTAAATAAAACAAAATAGAAACATTAAAACGGTAACACTACAATACGTTTCATTAGTTAACATTAGTTAACTACATTAGTTAACATGAACTAAGAATGAACAATACTTCTACAGCATTTAGTAATCTTATTTAATGTTAATTTCAGCATTTACTAATGCATTAATAAAATCACAAGTTGTGTTTGTTAACAGTTAATGCACTGTGAACTAACATGAAGAAAGATAAATAATAAATGTAGTTTATTGTACTTTCAGTATTTAATGTACAAATAAAGACTATAATTAAAATATTAATAAATACTGTAATCATTTACAAACATTACTAAAATAACAATAACATGAATAACAGTGAGTCGCACCATGTGATTTCATCAAACCGTGGACACTGTCACGTCTTATTTTTCTTCTTTCTCAGTAACACCTGTGTCCCATCATTAGCTACAGCTCAGCGTAATCTCAGAAGTGCTCAAAGAAAACACAAACAGTGCTGTGTACCTACGTTTGCATCAGCAGGAAGCTAACCTATTGGAAAAAACTAAACCAACCCTAAACAGATCAACAAAATAAGCTGAAACAGTACCTATTATTTTTTACTGATTCCCTGTTTAACTAAATCATTAGCTTATAATTTATCCCAGGAAAGTGAATTTGCTCCTTCTTTAATTAAAAGTGTGTTTAAAGTTGTGGTTCCAGGGGGACTAATATTTGTGTCATCCTGGTCTCTCTCTCTATCTCTCTCTCTCTCTCTCTCTTTTTCACACACACCTGAGCTTTACTGCTTGTGACAACTTGCCCAGCACACCAGGGACTGTGTGGATGCTAACACAGCCACGTTAACCTCTCAACCTGCAGATCTTCCACCTCGCTAATAGTTAAAGTGCTCCTTTTCCATCAACTTAACATCTGAGTTGACTCATGTGATCAAAAATTATCCTGTGCACTAAATTGTTTACTGATACAAGACCATTTGTGACCCTGGACCACAAAACCAGTCTTTAGTAGCACAGGTATTTTTGTAGCAATAGCCAACAATACATTGTATGGGTCAAAATTCTACATTTTTATTTTATGCCAAAAATCAATTGTTCCATGAAGATATTTTATAAATTTCCTACTGTAAATACATACAAATACATACAATACAAAACGTAACTTTTGAGTAGTAATATGCATTGCTAAGAACTTCATTTGGACAACTTAATAAGTGATTTTCTCAATATTTTAGATTTTTTTTGCACACTCAGATTCCAGATTTTCAAATAGTTGTATCTCCCATCCTAACAAACAATACATCAATGGAAACTTATTTATTCAGCTTTCAGATGATGTATGAATCTCAGACTGACCCTTATGACTGGATTTGTGGTCCACTGTCACATTTGAGGTCTGTTCCACCCATTTGTTGATAACCTCTGATAAACGCTGGTACTCACCACTTCATCGGATGTGAAGTCAATAAAGCCGGGCAGTATCAGGAAATCACTAAATGAGAAAGGACAGATGGCAGAGAGGCAATGACATTTAGATTTATGAATCGGATCATTATCAAAATTACAAAATGCTTAAAGACACTCAAATCTGTCTCAAAAACAGGAAAACCACTTTAAAACAATGCTGATTCAAAATTTCAGATATTATTATGGCCAGTTTTATGCAAACATAAACTGTCGTGCAAGCAATGCATGTGTGACTGCTAAAAACAGCAATTCAAAAGTTTAGTGTATCATGGCTTCCAGAAAAATATTAAGCAGCACAAGTGTTCTTAAGATTGATAATAATCAAATCAGCATAGTAGAATGAATTCTGAAGGATCATGTGACACTAAAGACTGGAGTAATGATGCTGAAAATTCAGCTTTGCATCACAGAAATTAATTACATTTTAAAATATATTGCAACAGAACACAGTCATTTTCAGTTGTAATAACATTTCACAATATTTCTGCTTTTACTGCATTTTTAATCAAATAAATGCAGCCTTGATGAGCATAAAATGCTTGAAAAATAATCCTGACCTCAAACTTTTGAACAGTGGTGTAAGTCGACTGATAATTACAGTGTATGAGCAAATGAATATGTGTGTTTGCCGGTAACATTAATACTTTAAGTAGCCACAAATGATACACTTGCACACGTACAGTACGTCTCTGGCCCTGTCAAGAGGAGTTATATAATCTACTTAAGATGTGGCGTACTGAGACGACCCGTTAATGTTCTTAACCGTGTCACCAATGTCACACGCACAAACAGATAGCCTCTTTCTAATGCAAAAGTGTGTGCAAAAAAAAGTGACCCTGGACTACAAAACCAGTCTTAAGTAGCACTGGTATATTTGTAGCAATAGCCAACAATACTACAATAACACAATAGGATATTAAGTAAAGAATGTTCCATTAAGAGATTTTGTTAATTTCCTACCATAAATATATTAAAACTTAATTTTTTATTAGTAATATGCATGGCTAAGAATTTCATTTAGACAACTTTAAAGGTGATTTTATTATTATTTTGATTTTTTGCACCATCAAATTCTAGATTTTATATAGTTGTGTCTCTGCCAAATGTTATCATATCCTTACAAACCATACATCAGCTTTTAGATGATGTTTAAATCTCAATTTTAAAAAATTGACCCTTATGACTGGTTTTGTGGTTTTGGTCACAAATATGAGATTTAGGTTTAGTCACTTGACAATTTAATGCTTCCTTGCTGAGTAAAAATATTAATTTTGCTCAAAAAACAAATGAATCTGACCCCAAACTTAAAGTGGTACTCATACAAACGCATGTTATCAATGTTGTTAGAATCTTACTTCACTTAAAAGCACTCTTCTTGTCTCTGGGCTACTAATAGAAAGTGTTAAATGATATCCGTCACTTTAAAGCATGATAATATTTTGATACAGCAAAAATGGGACCGGATTTGTCTGTCTCAGGAGGACGTGTGAGAAGGCACTGTTCAGTGTCCCGCCCCATGTGGCCTAACGCTCATAAAACCTCCATTAGACCAGATTAAACACTCCAGCCAGAATGACAAAAATAGATGCAGAGACCACTGCTTTGCTAACAAGTTTTCATAAGGCTGGGAAAGCATAAACATGTTCATATTCATAAACACACAAGCTCATTTAATACATTGGCGTACAAGAAAACCCCATCGATACAAAAGCACACGTTGAGCTGGATCATGAATATGAAAGAAAAGCATGACAAGGACCACGCATGCACTGTGGCTTTGCATTGTCCCATAAACACGGGCTGCATGTGCTGGGACTGAGCACTTGAGCTCCCGTTGCTATGGAGATGCACAGAGGGTTGCCATGGAGCTAAGAGCCATCTCACTGACAGATGTCCAGAAAGATGCCTACCTAGAGTGCATGTGTGTATGTGTTCCACGGTGAAGCTACATACCCATGTCAGTATGCATCTGAGTGTTTGTGCACATGATTCTTGACTTACTTATATGTGAGACCATCTCCGATGGCAAAAAGCTGCTGGGCAGTGAGTCCATCCTCGGGAACGTACCCAGTTCCCCCACTGATAAGGTAATCAGCCATGCTAGAAACACACAAAACATACAAAAGAGAGGTTGTAACACATTCAAGCTTAAGCTTTAACATGAGCTGACTGCACTGTCAAGCATCCAGAGATAAAATGTACAGTATGACAGTGCATATAAACAATGTTGTATTTATAAACTAATGCAACAACTTTAAAACAGCTTTTCAGGGAGGGATTTAATATTTTTGGTGTTGCATGTTATTATTGTGTTAACATTTAAATCATTCTATACAGCATTTTCCTCTCATTTTTGCATAATTAGATGATAGATAGATAGATTTATTTATCTTTATTAAGCCTACCGCTTTGGATAAAATAACGTTACATATATGTAAATAAAGGAACCCTGCCTGGCTGATAATTAAACGAGATAAATATCAAACATACGAATACATTCAAAACGAGAATTTGAAATGACAATTTTTTGTTCAGCTAACTTGCTGTTTATTCTTATCGACTCAGAAATATAAGTTTATAAACGCGTTAGACAGAAAAACAAATAGGAATCCACTTACAGTTTCGAGTTACTTTCTCTTTCGCACCAGTGTTATGAACACACTTCCTTCTGCTGAATATTCGCCCTCACGTACAGTATCTCACATGATGACGGCTGTATTAAAGTGCATTAGAGATCAAAGCGGGGACCATCAGTCTCTCATCCCGTACAGCATCGTTCTGAGGAGGCTGTAGCTGCTCTGGATGGAGGGTCTCATCATGGTGAGACGCGCAACCGAGACCGTCAACCGTATGAAGTGAAGTCACATGATACCCGTTCAGTTCAACGCTTGGAAAGGGAAGAGGAAAGGTTGAGCTGAACACTCCCCAAACCTGTTTTTGCACGTTTTTTGGAAGTCAGTAATTTCTGGATGTACATTCGCCACTATCTTGAAAAGATTAAACGCATAAAATGTTCGTACTAAACAAGTATCTTGAGAAATCGAACTACTAGAACTACTAGAAGCGAAATGTAAACAAATCGTTCTTTTGACCCTGGTGAAAAAACCAGCATATGCTGGTAGGTAGGTTTTGATGCTGGTTTAAGCTGGTCCTTTGCTGGTTTATGCTGGTCCTTAGCTGGTTTAAGCTGGTCCTTTGCTGGTTTATGCTGGTCCTTTGCTGGTTTATGCTGGTCCTTTGCTGGTTCATGCTGGTCCTTGACCAGCAACATGACCAGCAAAAACCAGCAAAGGACCATCTTAAACCAGCTAAGGACCAGCATATACCAGCAAAGGACCAGCTTAAACCAGCATCAAAACCTACCTACCAGCATATGCTGGTTTTTTCACCAGGGGAGTCGAATCTTTTCGATTCGAAAATGGATGCACAAAATCGATCTGAACAATGCGTTCAGGATGGATATTCAAGCATTTCTCGAAACTCATTGAACAGTTCTCTTCTGAACATGTCCCAATCCGTAGTTTAATAAAGCTTAAGGCGGATTATAATTACATTACTTTTTATGAGCTGGCTCATGCCTGCAACATGCACATGCAATTACAATAAGTATTATAAAATATTATTTAAAAAAAAATACTATCCACCTTTTTCCTTCCCGTTAGAGTGGGCGTGGCCATTGTCCTGGCTTCTTATCTATTTTCAGCTGTACAAAATAGCTCGTTTTGCTGCTTGATATTGCAAATTGATGAGTTTTACCATATTATTTTAATGTGTTATCTTAATTATGAGTACACTAGTTTGTAGTGCAAACAGTTTTACCATTTACTGCATGTTATTCTTCTTGTTATTTCCCGGATAACGAACCGGAAATCTTGCCCATAGGCTTATTTCTGCGTTGAAGAAAAAGGTGGATAAATATTTATAAAACTAAACCTGAAAACCCATAATAAACAGCAATAACTATGGCAGGATGTCTGGGACCATGCGTCTTTTAACCTGTTATTTGAAGCGAACCCTATTTAATACCTGTTATTTATAAGTTATAAATAACTGTTATTTATGTTATTTTTTAAAGGATGCAATATTATTTTGATTTATATTTTTATTTGATATTATTTTGGTTATTTCCATACTTATATGTACTATATTAAGTCTGTACTTTTTGCTTGCTTATTTATTGATATCGTGTACTATTTGAACTGAACTGAGCTAGATGATGACATAATTGAATCCAATAATGAACTGCCTTTACCTGAAAATTGAGTGTTTACTGTTGCCCTTTTGCATTATTGATGCACTATTTCCTTTTTAATACTGTATACCCGCTTTGTCACAATTGTGTATTGTTAAAAGCGGTATATAAATAATGGTGACTTGACTTGACTATTTATTTACCCAAATGAAAAAAGAATAAATTGATTTGTAAAACAAAAAATACCAGGAAAATATATATATATATGTTTTATCTAAATGCCAGTTTGTTTCATGCCAGATCCTCAGGTGCCCTAGTTATGTTTTCTGCACATAAAAATGAAAATTTCAATGCACTTATCATACAAATTATTTCATTCCCTGAGTGTGTTGCATTTTTATATACAACAACTAAGTGGATTTCAGTGGTTTGTATCATTCATTTCAAATTAGGGCTGTCAAGTGATTAATCGTGATTAATCGCATAGAAAATAAAAGTTTGAGTTTGCCTAATAAATGTGTGTGCACTGAGTGTAAAAACACAAATTAATGTATATATTTAAGAGAAATATGTTATTTATGTACAAAATATTTGTATTTATATACAATATAAATTCTATTAAAATTATAATAAATATATATACTTGTAAATATTTCTTAAATATATACATGGATGTGTTTTTATATATACATAATAATTACACACAGTACTCACACATATCTTAGGCAAACAAAAACTTTTGCCCTACTGCAAATTGCAAAATCATTAGCAAAATCATTTGCTAAATCAAGCATTTTGTACTAGAATTGCACTGCATTTAACTGCACATACATTCTATGAAATCACTTTAACCATTAAAGCCTTGTTTAACATATAGGCAGCATCTAACACCCAGATGACTCTAAGTGGTTATGCCGTCAGCTGAATCTATTCCTGATGGACATTTAATCTTACCCTCTCAACATACACAGTCGTGCTGTTCTTTCCTAGTGGGATTTATAGTCTAAACTGCAGATTAGACCTAAAGAGTGC
Organism: Labeo rohita; assembly: GCF_022985175.1. Taxonomy (NCBI): domain Eukaryota; kingdom Metazoa; phylum Chordata; class Actinopteri; order Cypriniformes; family Cyprinidae; genus Labeo; species Labeo rohita. Next base: position 5,739,247 of record NC_066886.1, on the reverse strand, counting down.
TCTATCAATGTAATCCTTCGTTAAAGTTCTCTTCTCATCTGTCGGGAGAGCCGACTCTAATGGGAAAGAGAAAAGATGTGGTGGAAAAAGTCCCTCTAGATTTCATTTAACATTTCTTTATGGCACAGTTGGCCAAGCTTATTTCAGATGCTGCACAACACAGAAGATGTGTAAGGAGCTTTTAAAAGCATGCAGACACACTACAGATTGATGGGTCACGTCTACATTCTCAGAGTCACAGAGTCCTTGAGCTAAGCTGAAGATCTGCAGTTCTGTGGCAGATAAATACTAGTTAACCTCTGAGGGCATGAAGTGTCAACCGCAGAGGTGGGGGAGACCCTTGCTTGACCCTTAGAGAAGCACCTGTGTCGCAGGTGTCGGTGTCAAAGCTGGGATGAGGTAATAAGCTGTGATGCCAGATCCAGCTGAAAGCTCATGGGGGTTCTGAAAATGTGTTTTGTATCCTGAGAGTCAAAACAACATCACGGGCTGTTGCTGTGGACATTCCCAACTACTATTTAGGAATGAGATACATGTTTATACAGTTCACTCAAAAAGTATTCATACATCTATGCACGAATGTCATTATATTAGGTAAAAACATTTCAAACCAATGCCATTTATTTTTGATACAGGTAGGTTTTAAATGCTTAGACAAAAAATAACAAAAAACAGGGAACTTGAGAGGCACTGACTTCATATGTCTAATAAAACTGAGACAAGATTTAGTATCGTTTCTCTAATGGTTCTCAAGCTATAAGAAGCTGTACTTATGCTTAACTGTTGGTGAAGTTATTATATCCAGCAAAAATACTTTATCGTAACTAACATCAGCCAGTTAATTCATTGTTATGAGTTTAATTCATTTAATGTAGGTCAGTGATGATTAAATGCTTAAATAAAATGCTAATTTGTTTTTGAACAGTACATTTTTAATGTTTCTAAAGAAGTCTCTTCTGCTCACCAAACCTGCATTTATTGTATTATTATCCGAATTACAGCAAAAACGGTAAAAAATGTGAAATATTTTTACTCTTTGAAATAACTGTTTTCTATTTGAATATATTTAAAAATGTCATTTATTCCTGGGATTTCAAAGCTGAATTTTCAGCATCATTACTCCAGTCACCTGATCCTTTAGAAATCATTTGAATATTCTATTTTGCTACTCAAAAACATTTATTATTATTGTTATTATGTTGAAAACAGCTCAGTAGAATTTTTTTCAGGTTTCTTTGATGAATATTAAGTTCAGAAAAACAGCATTTATCTGAAAGAGAAATCTTTTGTAACATTATAACTGTATTTATCATCACTTTTGATCTATTTAAAGTATCCTTGATAAATAAAAGTATTAATTTCTATAATTTCTATAATTTCTTTATAATCCCCCCCCCCCCAAAAAAAAAAGAAACACTGGCTTTAAGCTTTTAGATGGTCTAGTGTATAATGTCACAAAAGCTTTCTATTTATTATTCTAAAGCTATTTTATTTGTTTTAAATATTGATAATAATAATAATAATAAAAATGTTTCTTGAACAGCAAATCGGCATATTAGAATGATTTCTGAAAGATCATGTGACACTGAAGACTGGAGTAACGATGCTGAAAATTTAGCTTTGATCACAGGAATGAATTATAATATTAAAATATATTCAAATAGAAAACAGTTCTTTTAAATAGTAAAAGTATTTTTAAAATTTTACTGTTTTTGCTGTACCTGGACCAAATAAATGCAGGCTTGGTGAGCAGAAGAAAAATCTTACTGTTCAAAAACTTCTGACTGGTAGTGTATATCATTCCGCTGATTCTGTATTTACAGCTGATTAATAATACATTACTGTCTACACTTGTTTTGACTGGACCAAAACAGAGGTCAACACAGACAAAACCCCTCCTTCTTCCCTCCAACTCACTCACAGCTGTTATTTTTCTATTATTCCATCTACATTTTCAACACAACACAAGTTTAAAATATAAAGAAATGATTTACATCCATACACAAAAGAAAACCAATATCAACACAAGTTATTCCCAAAGCAATATAAATTATTAATATAGGTCATCAATATTAATTTAGGTCTTCATTGTTTTTTGTTTACACACACCCATACCCACACCCAGATATAATTAAATAAATGAGTATATAAGTGAATGAATGAATGAATGAATAATTAATTAAATAAACAGTATGTTTATACTTTTTGTCATTGTTTTTATCAGTGTTGCTGCCTGCATTACTATATGGGCATAGTCGACTCATCATTATGAGTTGTATATTATGAGTTGAATAATTTACTGTTGGTCACATGTTTACATTAAATGACTGAAAAATATACAGCATGTTTAAATGTTTTGTCATTACTGCTGTCATTATATATAATGGGCATAGACATAATGCATATTTGTGTGTTTATATGTTCATCCTTATTAAATTCTTATCTTATTAAGATCAAGTACGGCATACAGTAATGTCTTAGTATGGTTAAATCAGATTTCTGAGAAACCAAGACCTTCTCTTCTACACTGTTCTCACCTTTCTGGTTCATATCCTGCCTGTATCCGGGTGGCACTGTAGCGCTGGGCAGCCGTCTCGTGCCCATGCCCATGCCCGTGTAGTGTATTATGGGTAAACGGGCCGTGAAAGTGATGATCCGAGTCTCGTAATGACATCCGCGGCCTGGCGGGCTCCATGTCCCCCACGATACGCCGGTAATCAATCTGGTAGCTGTCCCTGTCCCCATCCGCATAGCGGTCATACCCGTGCCCGTCCATATCAGTGAAATCCAGCGGGTCGTCCTCCACCGTGGCTCTCTTTGAGCCCGACCCTTTTAAAAAACACCTAATTGTTGTCCCGGCCCCCTCACCTGAGACCACCTAACAGTCACAGCTGTTTGCTCAGTTATACTTAGAATTCAAACTCTTCCAAAAGTTCAAAAGAATAGGAAAAACAATAATAAGAGTTGGATATGGGAGTCCTCAGTTAGATTTGTATCCAATTTGCATAAGCTATTAGCATCTTCCAAACCACAGGCCGAAGTTGCAGAGTTGTGCGAGTGCAAAGCAGGTTACCTGTTGCGATTCAGATTAAGGTGAGATTTTGATCAGGACCTGACAATCCCAAATGTCCAAGATGAGAATCTTCCGAGATCTTTTTTTGTAGTCCCACCGATCGACCTGCAAGAAACGCCAGATCACAGAACCTCAGTCAGGACAGTACGGTAGTTAACCGGATGGCAGACAAGCAGAAATTGAATGAGCCTGGTTCTCTCTCTCTCCCTGTTTCACTTCAGCTAAGCTCTGTTTCTGACAGAAGCGCGTCACTTTCACAAAGAGGATTGCAGCATTAAGTGTGCATGTGTGTTTGTGTGTGTGCTTTAACAGGGGGAGGAACTTATGGTGCATGGTGCTCACTAATGGAGCAAAGGACAAGGGATGGGTTTCAAATGCCACACCTCTTGTTTCTTCAAAGGTAGTATTGCATTTGAGAGTTTGTGTGGCTATGAAAAGCATGCACTTGTGTCAATTAAAATATGTGTCAACAGTTTATTTAGGGTGTCATTTTCATTCTTTTGCGTGTACATGCACGCACACACCTCTGTCACTATGTGTACGCACAGCCTGGAAACAGCTTTCTCACAAACAAAGTCAAATCCCAGGGTGCACTGATGGAGTGTGCTCAACCCTGGAGAGGCTTCAGGTTGGAGCAACAGAAAACGGCTCTTGATGGACTAATTACACACAGACTGCTCTGGCAAAACTGGCTTGAACAAACATGCACCCTTGTTTGTGTACAGAGGCAAACAAGTGTCCTTCCTTGCATCAGACACTTGTGACCTATTTATTTGGATTAAAAGGCAATTAGCTTGTGATTGAATTTGTGTGGTTTGTGTGTATCTGCATGTTGTGGGAGTAGGAGAAAAGGGTTATGGGTGCACAAATAGGTGTTTGTGCCGTAGGATGTTATGTTGTCAACAGGTCAGCCAGGTATTCAAATCCCCTTGACCTATGTTTGAGTCTCCCCATCACTAAGCAGGAAGAATTAACAGACTTATGTAAAAAAAGGCAATTGTTCCTACACTGCCACCATCTGGCAAACCTCCAACAGAACAGGATGGGGTGTGTATTCATGGAAATTGATCACTGTGTATTCAGCAAACGCCCTGCTGGGGCGTATAATTGGACACATACTGTACATTTTGTCATTTTTAAAAACAAATAAACTTTATGATAAAATAATTTATGATTGTTATGCACCATGGGAAAAATACAATTTGTTTTAATCAATATTGTTGCAGTACATTTTACACTGTATGTGTGTATTATTATCATCCATTCTAGTTTTGACTGTATTTCTTCTGTGGAACACATAAAACAATTTTTGAAGAATATCCTGGCCACTTTCCATATAATTAAAGTGAATGAGGACTTTCAAAATTACTGAAAAGCACCATAAATGTATTCCAAACTTGACTTGTGTGCTACATTATAAGTCTTCTGGAATTATACTGTAGTTTTGTGTGAGGAACAGACTCAAAAATGTTCACATTATGTCACAGTCAAAAGGGTCAATTTTTTTTTAAATTGAGATTTATACAACATCCGAAAACTGAAAAAATAAGCTTCCATTGTTGTATGGTTTGTTAGGATAGGACAATATTTGGCTGAGATACAACTATTTGAAAATCTGGCATATGAGGGTGCAAAAAAAAAACTAAACATTGAGAAAATTGCCTTTAAAATTGTCCAAATTAAGTTCTTAGCAATGCACATTACTAATCAAAAATTAAGTTTTGATATATTTACGGTAGGAAATTTACAAAATAGAGTAATGGAACATGATCTTTACTTAATATCTTTATGATTTTTGGTATAAAAGAAAAATCAATTATTTTGACCAATAAAATGTATTGTTGGCCATTGCTACAAATATACCCGTGCTACTTATGATGGTTTTGTAGTTCAGGGTCACATTTATGATGTTTCTTTGTCATGATGGAGCTTGACAGACATCTTCTCTTTACTGTATATTAAAAAAAAATATCTAGAATATTTTTTCTGTCCCACAGAAGAAAGAAAATCATACAGGTTTGGAACAGAATGAGGATCAACAAATAATGACTGAATTTTCAACTATTTAAAATAAGTTGTGTGTAGTTGTGTATAATAAATGTGTATACCTGTACATGTCATTAGATTAAAATATTAACATTATTTGGCCAATTTATTAGCATTTTAAAGTAGTCAGGACAAATGTCCTCACAAGTTGTTTTTTAGGATACTTAATTATATTATTGAGGATGTTTGGCCCTCACAAGCACAGCCAAACCAAACACTCTCATCAACATCAACAAGGAGAGAGAGTTGCTAAGTGTCTGATGAAAAGTCTCATCTGTAAGTGACAGAGTGCTTGTGACAGTTGCAAGGGATTGCGGTAGGAAAGCCTCTTATAAGCATTGACTGCAGCTTCCCAATGCTACTGAGAGACTGCAAGTTTGCTTCACACACACACACACACACACACACATACAAACTAACATATAGGCCTAGCCTACTGCATGCAGATTAGCTTAATGTTTATGAATGAATCTGCTGGAAAGCTGTGTATCTAAAGAAGTCATGTAGGTTTAAATCAATGGGCCGATTGTATTATAGTTCATGCACCTCTTCTAATCTAAGTTTTTAATCTCTTCACATTTATTTTCTGTTACATGTGACAGAATCATCTTCCTTATTAACTTTTAAGAAATCAATTGTGTCTTTGTGTGTCTGTCTATGTAAGCATCAATTTGTTGACTAAATATTCTAGTTAAATATACAGTGTGATTCAGACGCTCACCTGATGGGATGACGACCTAATCCAGTTTAGTGTGGTCACTGACGTCTAGGTGAAAGTGACATTGAAGCTAACTACGATTTATGTACTAGTTTTAGAGCACCATTGGGCAACACTGTCGCAACAAACTGTCAGGCCGCTGTGCTAGGGTTGCTATAATTTCCACAACGTTAATTTTTTTCACTGAAATGATCATTTAGCTACAACTATTGATACCCGAGTCGCTAATGAATTCTTTTTAGTCCGTTCTTTTCAATGGAACAGTTTGAATCGGTTCGCGCCTCTGGTTCTGAATTACACGATTCAGAATCAGTCGCTGATGAACTCTTTTATACGTTCTTTACAGTGAAACAGTATGAATCGGTTTGCGCTTCTGGTTCTGAATCAAACGATTCAGGATCAGTCCCTAATTAACCCTTTTTAGTCCGTTCTTTTCAATGAAACAGTTTGAATCGGTTTTCGCTTCTGGTTTTGAATCAAACGGTTCTGAAACAACCGATTCAGAATCAGTCACTAATGAACTTTTTTAGTCCGTTCTTTTCAATGAAACAGTTTGAATCGGTTTGCGCTTCTGGTTTTGAATCAAACAGTTCTGAAACAACCAATTCAGAATCAGTCACTAATGAACTCCTTTAGTCCGTTCTTTTAAATGAAACAGTTTGAATCCGTTCGCGCCTATGGTTCTAAATTAAACGATTCAGAATCAGTCGCTGATGATTTTTTTAGTCCGTTCTTTTCAATGAAACAGTTTGAATCGGTTCGCGCCTATGGTTCTAAATTAAACGATTCAGAATCAGTCGCTCATTAACTCTTTTTAGTTCGTTCTTTTCAATGAAACAGTTTGAATCGGTTTGCTTCTGGTTTTGAATCAAACGGTTCTGAAACAACCAATTCAGAATCAGTCACTAATGAACTCCTTTAGTTCGTTCTTTTAAAAGAAACAGTTTGAATCGGTTCGCGCCTATGGTTCTAAATTAAACGATTCAGAATCAGTCGCTGATGAATTTTTTTAGTCCGTTCTTTTCAATGAAACAGTTTGAATCGGTTTGCGCTTCTGGTTTTGAATCAAACGGTTCTGAAACAACGGATTCAGAATCAGTCACTAATGAACTCATTTAGTTCGTTCTTTTAAATGAAACAGTTTGAATCGGTTCACGCCTATGGTTCTGAATTAAAAGATTCAGAATCAGTCGCTCATTAACTCTTTTTAGTTCGTTCTTTTCAATGAAACAGTTTAAATCGGTATGCGCTTCTGGTTTTGAATTAAACGGTTCTGAAACAACCGATTCAGAACCAGTCACTAATGAACTCTTTTAGTTCGTTCTTTTAAATGAAACAGTTTGAATCGTTTCGCGCCTACGGTTCTGAATAAAACGATTCAGAATCAGTCGCTGATGAACTCTTTTTAGTCCGTTCTTTTCAAAGAAACAGTTTGAATCGGTTCGCGCCTATGGTTCTGAATTAAAAGATTCAGAATCAGTCGCTCATTAACTCTTTTTAGTTCGTTCTTTTCAGTGAAACAGTTTGAATCGGTTTGCGCTTCTGGTTTTGAATTAAACGGTTCTGAAACAACCGATTCAGAACCAGTCACTAATGAACTCTTTTAGTCCGTTCTTTTAAATGAAACAGTTTGAATCGGTTCGCGCCTACGGTTCTGAATTAAACGATTCAGAATCAGTCGCTGATGAACTCTTTTTAGTCCGTTCTTTTCAATGAAACAGTTTGAATCGGTTTGCGCTTCTGGTTTTGAATCAAACGGTTCTGAAACAACCGATTCAGAATCAGTCACTAATGAACTCCTTTAGTCCGTTCTTTTAAAAGAAACAGTTTGAATCGGTTTGCACTTCTGGTTTTGAATCAAACGGTTCTGAAATAACCGATTCAGAATCAGTCATTAATGAACTCCTTTAGTTCATTCTTTTAAAACAAACAGTTTGAATCGGTTCGCGCTTCTGGTTCCGAATTAAACGATTTAGGATCAGTCCCTAATTAACCCTTTTTAGTCCGTTCTTTTCAAAGAAACAGTTTGAATCGGTTCGCGCTTCTGGTTCTGATTCCAACGATTCAGAATCAGGCGCTTAACGAACTTAGTTGTTTGGAGCGATTTTCTCTCAGCGAGATAGTAGCGTCATAGTCTCAAATAACAAAGCGCAGGAAACAAAAAGAGTGCTTAATTGAGTGGATATTTACCTACAAATCGTTAAAACAAAACATTAAAATCAAATTTATTATATATAGGCGATAAGGACTTTATTCCCTTCGACGCCTGCATGTGCAGCGAGAATGAATCTGTAAATTACCTCAGGTAAAACATGACACAAAACCTCTGATTTACCATGTGTATTTCTTTTAACAGGTGTTAACAATGCGTTTTTGAAGTCTAATAATATTGTACGTGACAATGCCAATCTTTTAGTACTGTGGTTTATCTAACTACTGTTGTTTTCAAGTAAGTAGTTCAGAGATGATTTGCTGCGGTTGCTGTAGGCCCATCTATCAAACTAGGGCTTAACTGGATTTTGCAAACAAACATTTGGTTACTGAAACCAGGCCAATGACCATCACTGTGAACGTCGATCGTCCTGTGTTAATGGATTTGTCTTGTAGAAGTCGTTTTAGCTAATTTTTTTCAGTGCTCTTTAAGGATTGAAAGAACGGAGTTCTGTAAATTACAGTACTGTATTTTGTCATGGTACATCAAACTCTTTTCCAGTAACTTTTTTACTGCTTGGATGTCATCGTCAGTATATGCAAATACAAAATGTATGCCTTTATTTACACCTTAGCTTTGTGTGAAGGAAGAGATTTGCCTTCCCGCTTATTATACAGGACCATTCCAGTTTTGATTTATCCAACTCCAGAAGAGGGCACTGTTGACTTGTTTTAAAATATTACTTCCAGTTTGATCTCTATAGAATAATATAGTTCCACATCAGATGAATAAAACAGAAAAAAATCCTTCTGGACTGTCACGAAAATGCACACAAAGCAAGCATTTTTGTCATTTCCTGATGGGTTGGTGTCTGAACTCTGCCTGAATTTGTGTCCAAAGACTTTCAAGTATACAATTCATGTAATGCAAGGCAATCAGTCTGATTTGAGATTAAATACAGTAGTTAATCATAAAAAAAATCCTGTATTTTGAGCATAAGGTCATGCAGTTTTTGCTTTTGATTGAATGCAAGAACATTCTGCACTTCATTTGCACAGATGGAGTTTTGAAAAGCATGTCCTTCAGCAGCCACTCAAAACATAAGCACTTTGAGACGCAATTCAACTTTATTGTTTGATATTATTATTGAATTCTTTGTTGAGAGCTGCATGCTTTATTAAATCAATAGGGCACAGAAAGCAAATTACTCTAGCACAGGGTTTTTTCTCTCTCCTTGGTTGCTCTACTGTGTTAAAAGTGATTTTAGAACTTTCAGTATTTTTTTTTTCCAAGGCATGGAGAATATAAAACCATGAAACATTTTACATAAGCATGTTCAGCCTCCACAGTTTGTGTCTGGATAACCAGAAAAACTAAGCATTGAGCTGTTTCTTAGGTGGTGGCGCATTAATTCCTTCATCATGAAGTTGATGATGGATTAGCTCTCCAAATTATTATGCATACCCTAATTAATATATATGACAATTCAAGCATGCAAATCCTCTATCAACCTGCACTTATGTGGCCAGGTGTGAATGATTTATTTGTTCAGTGACAAGATCAATACAGATCTGGCTACAAATGCCTGCATGATAGACCTCTAAATGCTCTTTTCTCACAGCTGACACTTAGTAGCTTGCGTTAGATTGCAAGAACACGTTGTGTATTGCATTTCTTAATGTATTCTATTACAGTAGCCAACTGTACATTATATATATTGCAATGCATTTCCATTAATTAATCTGTTTATTTTGGACTGCACTATGACTCATTTGGCAACATATCAGACAATTCACTTATCTAATTAGTTTATCTGCATTATGTTAATGATACAAAAAAAAAATCATAAATTGCAAAACAAAAATAATAATCAAAATCAATACCTGGCATCTGTGCATTGATTGCAGTACTAGACAGTATTGATTTTCCTCCCACTTGTAGTCTTCACAGATCCCAAGAGATGCTTTATATTCTCAGCAGGTTTAGCTGGATTTAATTTAATTTAACTATATTGTTGAATTTAAGTTATTTATTGGCTCTGTGGTGAGATTTGTTGCAGAGCAAGTCCTATGTATCACTGAATATTTTACATATGCAAATTATTTTACCAACAGCTGATATGCATTATGCATAGATTTTTTTTTTTTTTTAACTACTGCTATTTCTGAATAAAAGTCACTCAAAATAATAGTAATAGCACAATCTGAGGTATACTTGGTGAGTGAAGCTATAGTCTAAACAATGATAACAGCTGCCAAAACCTGTTTATAGGAGCTGAATCGTTTATGTAAATGAGACCTTTTCCATTCATGTATGTGACACATCTTGTTTATTTTCCAGACAGTTTAAAACTGCAACAGGATTTGACTTCAAGCATATCAAGATTGGCCTTTGCTCTCTTCCGGTTGCGATTTTAGATCTTTTCTTCATCTGACATTTAAAACCCCCACTGAGAGGAGAGATGAAGGCGAAAGCACAGAGCATTCCCAGAGGTCTTCAACAGGATAGCTCTTACCTGAACTACCCCAGTAAGTACCCAGTTTAGCTCATGATGGTTTTTAAACATGCAATCTTTGTTAAAAGAAAATGCACGTCCACTACCGTTCAAAAGTTTGGGGTCAGTAAGATTTTTTTTTTAAAAGAAATGAATACTTTTATTTTGCAAGTTTGCATGCAATTGATCAAAAGTGACAGTAAAGACATTTGTAATGTAACAAAGATTTTTAGTTTGAACTTTTCAACATTCATAATAATATGAGCAGCAAATCAGCATATTTGATTTCTGAAGGATTATGTGACACTGAAGACTGGCATAAGACTGGCTGCTGAAAATTCAGATTCATCACAGGATTAAATTAAATTTTAAATCAAATGCAGAGTTGGTTAGCATTAGAGACTTTTTTAAAAAAAATTCAAAAATCCCCAAAACTTCTAGACGGTAGTGTATAGTATATATTTTTTTTAATATGTTTTTTTTAAAGGAGAACTCCACTTCCAGAACAACAATTCACAAATAATTTACTCATCCCCTTGTCATTCAAGATGTTCACGTCTTTTTGTCTTAAGTCATGAAGAAATTATGTTTTTTGACGAAAGCATTTCAGGATTTTTCTCCATATAATGGACTTCATTGGTGCCCCGAATTTGAACTACCAAAATGTAGTTTAAATGCAACTTCAAAGGGCTCTAAACGATCCCAGCCAAGAAAGCAGGGTCTTATCTAGCGAAACGATCGGTCGTTTTTTTCGGAAAATAAAAATGTGTATACTTTTTAAGCACGAAAGCTGGTGTAGCACAGGCTCTAGGATGTGTGTTCACGTACTATTATATTATGTGGAACGTAGGCGGAACCACAGACTCAGTGTTTACAAAGCGAACGCGCAAAGACTAAGAAAGTGCAAGTAAGTCAAACGCTGTTTACAAACAAAAAGGTACAACGATGTCGGATGATTCTGAAGTTGTAGGAGAAAATAAGATGGAGTTTTTTTGACATACTGTACCTTTTTGAGCCGGAGTACACAAATGATGAATTTACATGTGATTCCTAGTAGCGATGAGAAGTTCGGATCATTTTACCGACTCAACAAAATGAACAAATCTTTTGAGTCAATTCGTTCATTTTAGCAAAATCAGCATCCCGTGACAGCCCCATAAAATGAAAAACTCAAAACAGGTGAACTAATTCCAGTACAGAACCTAATAGGATGTTGCACATGCGTGAGTGAACGAATCACTGCCCGAGACGACTTGTTCTTCCCGAGTTCTGTTCAAAACGAACGAATCGCTCAAGAACGACCCGTGGACGTGCATCCCACAGCCTGTGCTACACGAGCTTTTGTGCTTAAAAAGTATACAAATTTTTATTTTTCGAAAACAATGACCGATCGTTTCGTTAGATAAGACCCTTCTTCCTCGGCTGGGATCATTTAGAGCCCTTTGAAGCTGCATTTAAACTGCATTTTGGAAGTTCATATTCGGGGCACCAAAGTAGTCCATTATATGCAGAAAAATCATGCAATGCTTTCCTCAAAAACCATAATTTCTTTTCACTGAAGACAGAAAGACATGAACATCTTGGATGACAAGAGGGTAAGTAAATTACTTGTAAACTGTTGTTCTGGAAGTGGACTTCTCCTTTAAAAGACAGAAAGTACAGCATGGACTGCACAAAACAAAAGGTGTTAAAATATAATGCTTACTGCACAAAATGTAGTGATGAGCTTACAAATTTCTAAAAGCAGGGAGACACAGATATCTTAGCGTATAGTTTAAATTTTCTTTTTGGACCAGACTGGTAATAGGTAGTGCACTGAATGCTTTTATCTCAAAAGATCAAAGCTAATTTTATTCTTCACAATCTGTTCCCATTAACGGAAGCAGAAAAAAGGCATGTCTTGACCACAGTCCTGCTGTCTCATGAATTAAAACTCAGCACGCACTGTTCGGACTGACAGTTTTTGATTGGCAGACCTAAAAGCATAAGAAATAATGTTTTGATTCTCTGCCACACCCTGGGCAGACGCCCCCCACCCTGACGTCTCGAGTCAGTCAGTCAGACCGTGAGTGTGACTTCATTTATCTTTGTTAGTCCACTGCTGCTCTGGAGGCTAATTAGTCCTGTGTGGGTTGGAAGAACCAGCCAAGGAGAAACTGTGTGTGTGTGTGTGCATGAAGAGAGAGAGAAAGAGAGAGACCCAGGTGTGTGAGCTTCAGTAAAACTACACAAAGCAAATCTTTTCAAAGGGATAGTGCTTTTAACCCTTACTGAGGTAGTAGCGTCACATGGGACGAGATCTTGTAAGGAGAAGTAGAATCTAAGAAAAGGAAAGTGCAGTCTTCTCACCTTGTGTGTATGTGTGAAAAAGAGAGGGAGAGTCGCTGTATCTAATCATATGTTTGGGGAAAGTATGTTAGGTCCCCTGAGGCTCCTCTCACTATTGCTTTCTCTTTCTTTTTTTTTTTTTTAATCCCTTACACATTCATTCATTCTTTGCACCAAGAACAAAAGCACAGATTAGAAGTAGATTTTTATGCTTTCTAAAGAGAATGTGAGTAGTGGCATATATATATATATATATATATATATATATATATTTGTAGCAATTGTAGCCAAAAATACATTGTATGGGTCAAAATGATTTTTCCATGAAGATATTTTGTAAATGTCCTACCGTAAATATATCAAAACCTAATTTTTGATTAGTGATGTGCATTGCTAAAAACTTAATTTGGACAGCTTTAAAGGCGATTTTCTTTTTTTGATTTTTTTGCACCCTCAGATTCCAGATTTTCAAATAGTGGTATACCGGCCAAATATTGTCCTATCCTACCAAACCGTTTATCAAAAGAAAGCTTATTTATTCAGATTATGTCAATTTCAAAAATAATATGTATCCAAGTTTATTGGATTATGCTTTTTATATTAAATTGTCATTGTTTATAATTAATAAGTGAGTGTCAGATGGCTGTAAAGGGTATTGTGGGTGGTTGCCAGGTTGTTGCTTTGTACTTGCTAAGATATTCTCATGGGTTTTTAGTGTGTCACTAGGCAATTACTAATTCAAGAAGAATATATGAGTTATTCTTTCCTGTGTAAAAGTTATTGCCATGGTGCTATAGTGTTTTGTGAGTTGTTCTAGTGAGTGTTTACCAGGGTGTTGCTATATGTTTACTTAGGTTTTCTGATGGTTTTTAAAGGATGTTGCTGTGCATTTGCTGTGTTGTGGGTGGTAGGTAGGTAGTTTCTTACAGAGGAAGACACACACGCAGTATTCTGGTCTAGCCTCAGGTTTAATCAAGTCTGGTCGTTCAGAAAAGTACTACACCATGATTTGAGGACCTCATGTCTGAAGCACAAGTGATTACACACTGATTTTTGCTTAAAGGATTAGTTCACTCCAGAATGAAAATTTCCTGATAATTTATTCACCCCCATGTCATCCGAGATGTTCATGTCTGTCTTTCTTCAGTTGAAAAGAAATTAAGGTTTTCAAGGAAAACATTTCAGGATTTTTCTCCATATAATGGACTTCAATGGGGATGATCAACCAAGGTCCAAAACGCAGTATCAATGCAGCTTCAAAGGGCTCTACATGATCCTGAGGAATAATAGTCTTGTATAGTAATAATAGACCTTTCCAATGCGTTTCCAAGGAAGTACATTTGTGTTTATAAAGTACATGCATTTTTATATTTTTTTTTTTAGACAATGACCCATTGTTTCGCTAGATGAGAGCCTCATTCCTCAGCAGGAATCATGTTGAGTTCATTGAAGCTGTATTGAAAATGCATTTTAGACTTTCAACCCGTTGGCCACCATTGGAGCCCACTATATGGAGAAAAATCCTGAAATGTTTTCCTCCAAAACCTTCATTTCTTTTCGACTGAAGAAGGAAAGACATGAACAGCTTGGATGACATTGTGGTGAGTAAATTATCAGGAAATGCGAACTAATCCTTTAAGGGTTTGTTCAGATCCTTTACATTAAGTAGGAACAATACTTATTAACCCTCTGCATTATTTATTTTCTCTTTTAATTTAGGCAAAGTGATGCTAGTAGCTGCCTACTGGCACTTACAAATCAATTCATTTAGAGAAAGGAAAGGTGTGTGTGTGTTTGCTCATATCCTAAGTGGCCTCATGGTACTTGATATGATTTCTGTGTTCATTGATGGGTGTGTACATGCTCTCTCAATCTCACTCTCTCTCCCCCCCACTCTCTCTCTCTCTCTCTCCTAGTGCCGTGTTTGGTTGTATCAGTCGGGTTTGTGAACGTGAGAGCGCGTGTGTGTCTGCAGTGCCGCTTGGTCATTTGAAACGGCAGTATCTGCCTCCTCTCGGACCGTATGTGTGTGCGAGCGCATGCATGTGTGTGTCCGTCCCAGCTCTCCGTCCTCAGGGAGGAGGGAGTCTAACAGGCTGTTGGAGATCAAAGAAGAGACATTTCATTTGGATCAAGGACGAAGCTTGAACAGTGCTTTGGGATTTCTGAACAGGAGGGAAGACGTTGAGGAGAGAGTAGGGAACGTACGGAAGCTGGAAACTATCGGGCAGTGTCCTGTGAAAGAGTACAAGATACATTAACGGAACGTTGCCTGGACAATTTTGAGTGCAACGCTTGCCTTTAGGGTTTCAACACGCTACTTCAACGTTACTTAAACGTTTGTTTGGGGTAAAGACATCATGGCTGTGCAACTGATGCCTGAATCTGCCGTCTGCCTGCTTATGGTGAGTAAAAAGCCAACTCTCAACACACACACCCACTTAGAAACAGCCTCAGAATCGAGTTATGAACTATCTGTCACATCTGACCTGATGGATTTGACTGCAGCTCAGTTTTTCTTTTTACTTTATACATACACACACACACACACACACACACAAAAGCGAAGCACATGCACTCTGCAGCACCGCCACCAATTGCTGACCGAATTGCAGCACAGCTCACTAACATTGCAGAGAAAAACCCCTGACAGGTACCTGACATCAGCATCCATGTGTCATCTCTAGTACTACTGCCTCAGTTTTGAAAGAAAGCCAGAGTTCGGCGGATGCACATTTGCAGAGTGTGCTTTTCAAACACTGGGGTCTCATTACTGCACGATTGGCTTCTTTTTAGTAGTGCTGATTTTTGTTTCGCTGACTTTGTGTGTGCACACGCTCACACCGTTTGGCTGAATAAGGTGTTTGGTCTGTGAAATCAGGTGGATGATGATTATTGATTGTGTGCACCTGTTTCAACACGAATTAGTTGGTGTATTGTGCTTTTGAAAGGTGCAGAGAGAGGTTGTGATTGTGAAGCTGAAAGAGGGGGGCAGTGTGGCACAGTGTGGTGGATGATCACCTCTGGAAAGACAAGGAGAAAGCGTGTCACTGCCCCACCCCTTTGCCCTACCTGTAACAGCTGTCTGTCTCCATGGTGATAGGCCACGGCTCTTTCTGACATGTTGAGGGGAAGGCGGTGAGACAGACAGGGAGAGAGAGAAAAAGACAGAGCAAAGTGCTGGCAAATAAGCTTTCATCTTCTATTTCTCATTTTCCTTTATCCCGTTCTACCACCTCTGACACTGGAGCTCAGAATACCTTGGAATCAAATCCAAATCCGCAATTGCTTTGGAAGATCCGTCTGGGGATGCAGTGGAATAGGAATTTTGGCTGTCACTGATATGAGAAGCATAAATAGTTTAAATCTGTACAGTTTTGTTTGGTGTTTTAAAAATGTGCAGGAAAAAAAAGAGGTAGCAAATTTTGAACTCTACTGTTTTTGTATGCTGACATAGAAAGAGATTTCTGTTTGAATTGGAAAAATGCAGAGATATATCCATACCATATCTGTCACTGCTAATATTAGAGGTTTTTATTTTATTATTCTTAATGAAATTGGATATATGTGCATGTTGATTTCATGGATTTTTCATTTAAATTGCTTTTCCGATCCTCTAATACTTACTTAAATGTAATTTTTAAAAACACTAATAATTTAATAAATTCTATATAAGTAAATATATGGAAGTTTTTTCCTAACAAAATGATCTATCTGTCTATCATTCTGTCGTTCTATCTATCTCTCTATCTGTCTATCTATGTATCTATCTATCTATCGTTCTATCGTTCTATCTACCTACCTACCTACCTACCTACCTATTGTTCTGTTGTTTTATCTATCTATCAATCACTCTATCATTCTATCTGTCATCTATCTATCTATCTATCTATCTATCTATCTATCGTTCTATCGCTCTGTCGATCGTTCTGTCTATTGTTTTATCTATCATTCTGTCTATCATCTATCTATCTGTCTGTCTGTCTATTGTTCTATCTGTTGTTTTATCTATCTATCTATTTTATCTGTCGTTCTGTCTATCTCTCATTCTATCCATCGTTCTATGTATTGTTCCATCTGTCTATCGTTCTGTCTGTTGTTCTATCATTCTATCATTTTATCTATCTGTCTGTCTATCATTATGTCGTTCTATCTTTCTGTCTTTCTATCATTCTATCTATCATTCATTCTATTGTTCGTTCTATCATTCTGTTGTTTCATTGCATCAGTCTATCTTTCTATAGAGAGAGATAGAGGTGTATATACAGTATAAATGTATATCTTCAGTTCTCCTTGTGCTTGTCAAGTTCTCTTTCTCTCTGTTCTCTCATTCAGAAATGTTGCCAGGATGGTCAAATGATTCACACATGCACATTCACACATGCGTTCAAATGTAAATCTCATTCCAAATATAGACAGCTGAACATGTTGAGTATTCCTAAGGGCACTTCATCTTCCCTTGTTTTTAGGGAGTGATGATTGCATTTCCTTTGTATAATGTATTCATTAAACATCTTCAGTGGCTGTGTGTTTTTATAACACTTTTATTAGTGCACGTTCAAGTACACACTTTATCGTGTTAAATCTGTGGTAACACGTAAAATATTAACATGAATTTGGGCTGCCTTTGGATGAATATTAATGGTGTATCTGCAGCGAGCATTAATATTTCAGTCAGCACGTTAATTAAGACGCTTGACATTTGTAAGAGGCAACAAACCACAATAAAACACAAGCAGGAATCCATGGGAAACGCTGTGGCTGTGTCATTCTCATTCTCTCTCTCTCTTTGAGGGGGCATCTGTGGGTAAATGGCTGCCAGCCTGGCTGATGAAGGGCCCTCGTTCCTCTCACTCTCATTAGTCTTCCAATAAAAGCAGTAAGCACTCCATATTTTCATTCATTTCCTGCATTTCTCCGAGACACTCAGACATGGTTCAATGTCACGGTGACATCACAACACGCAGCGTTTTCCTTTGAAGCACAAAAACCTAGACGGTAAAATATGATCAAAGTTATCCGTCGATCTGGGGGGATGCTGCAATTTATGCGCACGGTATGAGCAGAAAACTGCCTCTTTTTTTCGCTGTTTACGCTTTGCCTGTGGGACTAGAGTCATACTGTAGTGTTCATGAATAAAAAAAAGAAAGTAAAACAGAACATCTTAAGCTGTTTTTCTCAGTTGATCTGGTGGGACGTTACACATGATCAGAGTAAACTGGGTTTTTTGTGTTAGTCGTTTGTAATTTGCATACATCAAGGGACTGAAAATCCATTAATCCTTTAGTTTTTGAGTAAAAAAGCAATATTCACTCAAAAACTGCATAGTGGTGCATACTGCAAGATCGGTTCCATAAAGAAATACAAAACGTGTGTCAAAGGGATATTTCACCCAAAACTGAAAATTACCCCATGATTTACTCACCTTTAAGCCATCTTAGGTGTATTTGACTTACAATCAGAGTTATATTAAAAACTGTCCCAGCGCTTCCAAGATTTATAATGAAAGTGAAAGTCCAATAAAGTGCATCCTTCCATCATAAAAAGTACTCCACACGGCTCTGAGGAGTTAATAAATGCCTTCCGAAGCGACGTGATGCATTTGTGTAAGAAAAATATCCATATTTAAAACTTTATAAACCATAATCTCTAGCTTTCACTAACTGTCGTACACGTTTACGAGAGTGGCGTTTCAGAGGATGACATAGGATGTAGTTTTGTAAACAAGTTTTGTTTACAGCAAAGGAAAACCAGTCTCCTTGTGGCTTATATTGAAAACAGGAGGCCTTTATGAGAGTCATGTGGAGCACTTTTTATGATGGATGGGTGCACTTTATTGGACTTCAAAAAATCAACAGCCATTCACTGACATTATAAATCTTGGAATAGCATTTTTTAAAGATTGTATTCGTCTGAAAGAAGGAAGTCAAATACACCTAGGATGGCTTGAGGGTGAGTAAATCATGGGGTAATTTTCATTTTTGGGTGGATCTCTTTAATTGACAGGAAATTAATCCATTATTTGGTAATAATATAGCATAACAAGAAATGTAAAAGCATGCAAAAGACTAGAAACCCCTAGGGTTTCTAGGTGGGAAAAAAACCCAAAAAGAACAAAAATTATCTTTTTTTTTTTTTTTTTTTTTTTTTTTTAAACTGTGTGAGAAAAGTCAGCAAGTTTCAGTCCAGTGGAATAACAATAACTAGAATTTTCAGAAAATCATGTGTGCTGCTGTAATATTTTTGAAACCACATTTTTTTTTAATGTGGTTCGATTTTGATTTATTTTCTTTGATTGATTTTTTTTTTTTTTTTTTTTTTTTTTTTTTTTTTTTCAGATTTCAAATAGATTTCCCAATTTTCAAATAGATGTATCTCTGCCAAATATTGTCCTATCCTAACAGGTATCATATCCTTTCAGATGATGTAGAAATGTCAATTTAAAAAAAATTACCCTTGTTCTGTTTTTTTGTTTGTTTGTTTTCATTATATACATATTTACTGTCACTTTTGATCAATTTAATGCATCCTGCTGAAAATACTAATAGTATTCATTTCTGTAATACTTTATAACACCTAATCATCATCTGTTTGTCTTTTTTACGATTGAACATCAATATTAATAGCACTTAGCTCTTCACCTACATGTGATAATGAAGAATTTATGGATTTGTAACACCATGACTGATGATTGCCACTCTGTGACACGCCCTGTCGCCCCACACCGCATGCGGTTTCTGTCCTGTCCCATCTGCTTGACTTCCATGGTTACAATATTGGTATACAACCCCACTTATCAGCCCATCCTTAGCCATCATGCCAACATCAATCTAAATAATTTTAAAAAAAAGCTGTCTGTGACAAAAGACATTTGCTTAATAGACTCACATCTTCTGCTTTGTCAAAATATTTTATTTATTATTGTGTTAACACACTTTCACAGTGGCTGCGACAGTTGCTCATCAGACGTCTCTTTTTTTGTGATGAATACTTTATTAGTTTCAGTATCCTGCTGTCATATCATGTTATTACCAGCACAGTGTATTCGCTCAACAATGCAAGCTTTTATTCTGGGAAGATCTGGTCCTTATGGGAACTGCGTATGCACAGAAGCGGCATCTGCGTGCTCTGTGCTCCATCATCAACCCATATCTCTTGCTCCGTACTATTTGCGTCTAGATCAATAGCCTTATCAGTCTGAGATCCTCTGGGATGTTCAGTACAGCTCTGCGACCATCAGAATCTCATTACGACTGCAGATAGTGGCTTTTAAATGCGTTCTGGTATTGGCTGGTGTTTCTGTTTGTATTGTGCGTCTAGCGCTCCTGTAGCTTAAACAGTAGCATGGCTGTAGCAACTCCAAGGTCATGGGTTTGAGTCTAGTGCATGGATAAACTGATAAAATATAAAGCATGTGCTTTGAGACACTGTTGATAAAAGCATCTGCCTGGAGCAGAGTGTAAACATGATTAAATTGTTTAAAGCAGTAGCGAATTGTCCAGACTGATCTCCGGCAATTCATATATATTTTGTGGCTAATTCGTACGAATTCTTAAAACCTCACTCGTACAAAATCATGCAATTTTAGTGAAAACGTACATATTTTACCAGTTGCAAAATATGTGTGAATTTGTACAAATGACTTACACCTAACCCTGTCCCTAAACTTACCCGTCACTGAAACCGTACAAATTCGTATGAGTGAGGTCGTATGAATACGTACGAATTGGTTGTGAGATGAGTGTTAAATTGTCATAAATGATGAGCGACATTTAGGATAATTGGAGAGATGGTAAAATAGTTGAGTAGTTTTATCAGTTTTTGTTAAAATATAAATTTTTAAAACACTTAAAGGGAAAGTTCACCCAAAAATGAAAATGTGCTGAAAGTGTACTCACCCTGAGGACATACAAAGTGTACATGAGATTGCTTTTTCATCAGAACAGATTTGGAAAAATTTTGCATTATCAGTTCACCAATGGATCCTCTGCAGTGAATAGGTGCCATCAGAATGACAGTTCAAACAGCTAGTTAAAAACATCACAATTCACACAACTCAAGTCCATAAATTACCATCTTCTGAAGTGAAAAGTGGGAGATTTTTAATATATAAAAACAAAAGTCGTTAAAATGTTTTAACTACAAACAGTTTCTTTCAAGCTATAATTTGAGTCCTCTATCTATAATCTTGCTTTCTCCATTGAAAAAGTCGTCTAATCTGAATTAGGGGAGAAATATGCACAAATCAGTCAGCATTTAGAAGCAAAAACGGTCCAAAACACTAAATATGTGGGTGGATTTTATGGTATATATATGATATTTTTTAGAAGCACCAGTTTGAAGTTAAAGTGACTTAAAGAAATAGTGAACGCGCATCAAAGACTGACGTGGAAGAGAAGAAATTGTTGAGTAAAGTAATTATTTTTGTTTGTTTTTTTGCACACAAAAAGTATTTTCATAATTTCATAAAATTACAGTTGAACAACTGATGTCACATGGACTATTTTATCAGTGTCCTTACTACCTTTCTGGGCCTTGAACGTGGTAGTTGCGTAGCTGTCTATGCATGGTACGACATGAGGGTGAGTAATTAATGACAATTTTTATTTTTGGGTGAACTAATCATTTAATTATAGATTTGTTTATTGCTATTTTCAAACAATTCGTAATTTAGTGGTAACTATTTTTTTAATTTTGTCTATGGCTATAAAATGTCTGATACACGTTTGGCAAAAAACTAGTGTTGCATTCTTAAGTTTAAACTGAGTCTTGCGTTTTGCAGTATTGTGCAAATGGTTCATGGTGAAAAGCTCTTTGTGCAGTTGCTTTTTGAGGGTATTGCATTGGCTCTGACAGTCGCTGCAGAACAATATGCAAAGGCTAAGGAGATTAGAGTCAAATGTAGTGGGGAACCTCTCAGAATAATAAAAAAAAATCTTTTTCTTATTCCCCCTCTTTTGTTTCCTCTAGCCTTCTGTTGTTAAAGATCAGCTGCATTTCACATTATAGCAAAGAGTTTGTTGCTGGCCAGTGGAGAACGGCGGGTGTATTTCACCCTTTGAAAGGACATTTTTTTTGCGTGAAACTAGACAGCTTCTTGGCCCCGAGTAGCATTTTGCATATTCGGCCCAGGAGTGCAGTGGCACATGTGATGAGATAAGCAAATTCTGCCAGTGCAGACATTTCATTTGCGTGGTGAAAAACACACCAGTGTGAAACAAACATCATGATGAATTCAGACAATAAAATATTCTATGAAATTTTAATGATTAAACATGGTCTTAAAGGGATAGTTCATGCAAAAATGAAAATACTCACCCTTGTGTCGTTCCATTCATCTTCAGAACACAAATTAAGATATTTTTGATGAATTCTGAGAGCTTTCTGACCCTGCATAGACAGTAACTAGCACGTTCAAGGTTTAGAAAGGTAGTAAGGACGTCGTTAAAATAGTCCATGTGACATCAGTGGTTCAACCGTAATGTTATGAAGCTACGAGAATACTTATTGTGTGCAAAGAAAACAAAATTAACAACTTTATTCAACATTGAGCACATGCTCTACCTGCTCAGGTGTTTGGACACAGGGCTTGAGTGCTGTCTGTTGAGACTCTTCTGAGAGAGGCAATTACATAGTCTGCGGGGAGCTGTTAGGATGAGCGAGCATTTACTTTTTATCTCCTGTGTTTATCATTTTATAACCTCTTTTCTGTCTTGTCGGCTTTAATGCGGCACTGGAGAGACGCCATCCTTCACTGAAACATTTCTACAAGAGGTTCACTTATAAAAGAACCACAGATGCTGGGGAAAGTGTGTCAGGTGCTCCATAACATCGCACTTCCTCAAAGAGGCTCTGCGAGTGTAAAGGACTGTCTTGCTTTGGAGACATTCTGACTTTATTATTTTCAGAATGTGTAAAGCTAGTCTCAGACAGTACACCCACAGACCGCCTACAGCCTGTTCACAGAAAACAACAATGCCCAGAGCTGGATGAACTCACCAGCTCTAATTCTGACTGGTTGACTATCTAAAGGTTTTGTATTGGTCTACCTGGATACAAAGTTGTTTTTAAGATACAAGGCTCCAAAAGTACACACTTTGAGAAAGATCTCTAATTGAGGCACTTAGTGGAACAAACTGCAAAATATTGCTATTCGAGACTACAGTTTTGCTGTTTTGTGTGTCATTTGTTTTACCCCATTTATTTAGGGAGGAAATCATTATAAAGTCAAAATGAAAACAAAATTAGGGCTACACGATATATTGAAATAAGATCAATATCACAATATGGCTTAATGTGACAGTCAAATCGTGAAGGCTGTGATTTAAGTGAATATTTGCACTGCAGGCTTCAGAATCAAATGCAGTACTGTGTTTATTTACACATCTGCTACTCAAGAATTAACTTTCAGCATCCGAGTGGCTTGGTTCATTTGCTTTAAATAAAGTCACTCTGAGACACTAAAACACTGTATCATGAGCTGCCCACGTGTAAATGAACACAGTGCCACATTTCACTCTGAAACAGGCAGAACATATATTTATTTGGTGGCGATCTGACAAAATAAAAGCTGGATGGTTTAATATTTTAAAATGAAAAAAATCTGTTAATATTACTATTGTAGTTGGTGCTGATAGCCTTGTGGGCAGCGCGCCAACATATAGTGCCGTTGGGCACCGGGCGTCCCGTGTTCGAATCCTGACTCGAGGACCTTTCCTGATCCCATCCCCCCTCTCTCTCACACTTCACTTCCTGTCCTGTCTCAATAAAGACATAAAAATGCCAAATAAATAAATAAAAACATTCCTATTGTAATTTAACAGTACTAGGATTTTTTTAAATTAAATAATGTTGAATTTTTTATTACTATAAATGTTCTAATAAAATATATTTTTTAATATAAATATTGAATTTTTAAAAAATATTTTCATTGAGTAATAATTACAATAAACATATTTGCATATTTTGTTTTTTGAAAGAAGTGCTCCACAAGGCTGCATTTATTTGATTAACAATACACACACACGCACACAAACAGTAATATTGTCAATTTAATATATTTTAAAATGTAATTTATTCCTGTGATGGAAAGATGACTTTTCAGCATCATTACTCCAATCTTGAGTATATTTTTATTGAATAATAATCACAAAAAAATATTTTATAGCTAATTAAAATGGGTCAAAACAGTGGGAATATATATATATATATATATATATATATATTTTTTTTTTTTTTTTTTTTTTTTTTTTTTTTCTGTGTTCACTTTATTCGTACAAGAAAAGGTTCTTGCAAGTGTGAATAGACATTTTTTTAAGGTTTCCCAAAATCATTCATTCCTAAAGTATGGTTTGCATTAAAATAAAAAGTGCAAAGAGTAGAAAGTATTTTTTAATCACCCCAATCATTTCCAAATAGAGCTATTCAAGCCACCTGCTATAAAAAAAAAAAAAATCCTGTATTTTTTCATGCAGCAATATATAAAGTATTGCAGAGAAACAAAATGTCAAGGTTTTTAGCATTGTGGAGCCTCAATCAAAATGCTGTTTTTACTTTCTTAATGCATGATTCTCATCTTATTGTGAACAATTTGTCAGTGCTTGAAAAGACCCAGACAAAACTATTTGTCATTGACATTTTATTGAAATGCTATAAGTTAACCTCCTGCTGAAATGAATTTGCTTTTTGGCTGATGTCACCAGTCCCTCTTATTTTACAGCCTCTCCCTTCTAACCTCCGTTTTTGAAATGTAATGCCAACTATAATTCCCGTTAGATTAAATCAAGTTCCTGTCCACAGTTTTTCTCATCAAATATCCTGTTTTACTCAAAAATACATTTGATTTTTGGACATGTGTTGTGAACATTGTTTCATGTTGACTTTAATATTATATATAACATTTTAACATTAATGCTTTTACTTACTGTCTGGTGATGTCACCTTTGTTGTACATTACACACAGTACATTAAATGTAATCCGCCCTTGATTAAAGCAGCATAGCGCTGCGTCTTCATTTTAGCAGTAGGCAGTCTGTTCACACACTGAGCTAATGGAGAGGAATGGATCATCTCTCCCTCACTCTTACAGAACAGCCCTTGAATCTGCACTAACCTCATTAAACTGCCTGTATACGGGACATGAATGGAAAAATTAGGTTTGAGATGCACGCATGCGAGTTCAGAGCCGCACATACACGCCAGATGTCTCTGGCACATTCACTTTTAATCATGTTAGAGCTTATTACAGCGCTGGCCTTCCGTTGTTTGGCTTTGTCGATGATGTCACCCCTGTGTGTGTGTGTGTGTGTGTGTGTGTGTGTGTGTATATATATATATATATATATATATATATATATGTGTGTGTGTGTGTGTGTGTGTGTGTGTGTGTGTGTGTGTGTGTGTGTTCACACATATCTGATATATTGAGGTCAGTGGAGCACAACACCTCTTCAACAGGACATCCATCACTGTGTACTTCACCAAGAGAGGAGAGAGATTATATAGTATGTACGGTTCTGTTGGTCAGACGGCAGCTGGTCTGGGCTGTAGCATAAAATGTTGTGTCTGATAAGCGTAAAAAACTATTTTATATTGTAGCATCTAAGTAACTGGTTTTATTTGAGTTGAACTTTATATATATATTTGCAGTCATACAACCAAATCTGAGCTTCAGCATTGCTTTTGCTGTCTGATCACATTTGTGTCCATTCAAAAATGGCATTAAATATTTATATACGATATTTATAAATATCTATAATATTTATATATGTATGTACAATTTTTTTTTTTTAGTTAAAAAATGTTTATTTTATTTTATTTTATTTTATTTTTACAGAAGAAATAAATTCATACAAGTTTGGAACAACGAGGGTAAGGAGAAAATAATGACAGATTATTTACTCATTTTATTAGGTTTAATTTATGTATTTATTTATTTATTTTTTAGTTTAACAGCCTCTGTTGCTGTTCACTTTTTACTGCAAAGGCAGGAATTCTGCAAAATATTTATTTTATTTTTTATTTTATTTTATTTTATTTTATTTTACTTTATTTTATTTTACAGAAGAAATAAAGTCACACAGATTTGGAACATCATGAGGGTAAAGAGTAAATAATGACAGGTTATTTACTCATTTTATTTGTTTATTTATTTATTTTTATTTTTAGATTAACAACCTTTGTTGCTGTTCACTTTCACTGTGAAGCCAGGAATTCTGCAAAAATATATTTAATTTAATTTTATTTTATTTTATTTTATTTTATTTTAAAGAAAAGAACACAGGTTTGAACAACATGAGGGTAAATGGGTAAATGGTAAATGGGTAAATAATGACAGGTTATTAATGACAGATAATGACACATTATTTTATTATTTATTTATTTATTTACT
The DNA here is from genome assembly GCF_022985175.1 of Labeo rohita. Lineage (NCBI taxonomy): Eukaryota > Metazoa > Chordata > Actinopteri > Cypriniformes > Cyprinidae > Labeo > Labeo rohita. Next base: position 5,713,046 of record NC_066886.1, on the reverse strand, counting down.
TTTTAGCTTACCAGCCTCTCTTGCTGTTCAATTTTACTGCAAAGCCAGGAATTCTGCAAAATGTTTATTTTATTTTATTTATTATTTTATTTTATTTTTATTTAACTTTTTTATTTTACGGAAGAAATAAAAACAGAGGTTTGGAACAACATAAGGGTAAATAATGAGTAAATAATGGCAGGTTTTTCATTTTTGGGTGAACTATACCTTTACATATGACTGAATCAACCTGACAACATTAAGTTACACTAGTGACATTGCATCTGATTTTTAGAGTGGATTGCAGCCTGAAATAATTTGAAACACAAAAAACATAAGAAGTTTTTTTTTTTTTTTGCAACAAATGAAAGAATTTTTTTAAGGTCCAGATCAAGTGGAAATATATTTTTGCCAGCAACTGCACATGCTTACAGTGTAGTCTGAGAGTCCTGGTCCTGTGGGTGTGTTTGTATTACTTGATATTCTGCAGAATGACATCATGCAGAGGGTCTAAGTGCAAGGAAAGAGAGAGAGAGAGGATGATTTATAACAGTATTGGGAAATATAGCTCCCTTCCTCACACACACACAGCTACAAGACTGCTGCGAGACCTCATGCTGCTGTGAACCAAATACAACTTCCTACTTATTAAAATGTATAAAGTGTGAATATAATTAATGAATTCGCCTTGTAATAAAACTGCCAGCCTCAGTATTCAGTCGTCAGCTCAAATGCAAGCAAATTCATTCAGGACATGCAGCTTAAACAATAAGACAGAGGTTACGATATTGCTGCAGGATCACTTATGACCGCTGGTGTGTGTTGATCTGTGAGCAATGATCAATATTAATCTGAGTATATGAAGCAGCAGAGACTGTGGATTAAATATCACTGTCCGTAATTGAGATGATCAATGGGGTGCTGTTTCCTGTGACTCTCTATTTATACACCTTATAGATTTCCTCCTGCACTGCGGAGCTCAACCTCTCACCTCATGCGGCGCTTTGTCCTGTCCTGCTGTGTTTGTGTGTAGGAGGGGAGATGGGGAGTTAATGTGACAAAGAAAAGAAGAGAATGGATAGAATGGAAAGGGTTGTTGGAAATGGTTAAAGTGATAGTTCACCCAAAAATGAAAATCCTGTTATCGATTACTCACCATCATGTCGTTCCAAACCTGTAAGACCTTTGTTCATCTTTGGAACACAAGTTAAGATTTTTTGGATGAAATCCGAGAGCTACCCTCTGACTGTACCCTGTCTATGGAGGGTCAGAAGGCTCTCGGGAGAAAGCAGCTTCGGGTTAAACAGCTCTACCTTGCTTTTTTTTCTTTCTTTTCTTTTTTTTTACCTGGATTAATAAAAAGAAAGGTGTCAGCTTCCTGTCAGTGCCCAAATATTTAACTATTGACATTTTTATGCATAAAAATTAAATGTGAAATGTTTTTTACACATGGAAAATTGTTTTCAGCGCACTTTATGCATTGGAAAACTCCAAAAAATTCACATCAGGCTAATGCATAAACTAGTGGATCTCATATAGTGGACTTCAACAGTTTGAAGGTCCAAATTGCAGTTTCAATGCAGCTTCAAAGGGCTCTACACGATCCCAGCTGAGGAATAAGGGTCTTATCTAAACCACAAATGCTTGTCTTACACTAGCTCTGCAGTGCACATGCACATCTTCACGCTTTACTGATCATGTTGGAAAGGTCTCATCTGTGTACTCTGATTCAAAAAGGTAGGGTAGGATGAAAAGACTGAAATAATTTAAAACACAAAAAACGTTAGAAGTTTTTTTTTATTTATTTATTTTTTTTTTTTTTGCAACAGTGAGACTCATCTGTGTACTCTGATTCAAAAAGGTGTACCCTACCTTTTTGAATCAGAGTACACAGATTAAACCTTTTTTTTTGTTGTTGTTGAAAAACTCCATCTCATTTTCTCCCCCATCTTCAAAATTGTCCAGCGTTGTTGTTTTACCTTATTTTGTGTAGGGCGTTTGACTTTTTTTGCACATTCGCTTTGTAAACCCTGGGTTGGTACTTTCGCCTGTCACACCACACGTGACCTTTCCAACATGACTACTAATATGTGACGTCGAGCTAGTGTAAAGTGAGCATTGGTGGCCAAAAAGTACATAAATCTGTATTATTATTATTATTAATATTATTATTTATTTATTTATTTATTTATTTATTTATGAAAATAACTGATCATTTCGCTAGATAAAACCCTTATTCGTTGGCTGGGATTGTGTAGAGCCCTTTAAAGCATTGGAACTGCAATTTGTACCTTCAACCTGATGATCCACTATATGGAGAAAATTCCTAGAATGTTTTTCTTGAAGTTTGAAGTTTATTTTCTTTTCTGCTTAGCAATACTGAGATTGAATTGTAGCAGCACATTGAAAGATAAAAGATACATTGAAAGATAAAATTGCACGAAGAATAGAAAATTGCACATAAAACGCAAAAATACCCCAAAAATATAAAAACAAAATCTCCAAAACATTCAGTAATAAAACTTCCAAAACTAATAAAAAATATACATTAACGTCTTTCCATACATAAACAAAATATACATCCATTCACACATGCACATGAAGATAAAAAATTTTAAAACATACAAGTGTAACTACAGAAAAGACCCTAAGCATCCATGTTGTTTAGAAAGCGCCTGAATGATACACTGAAAACATGCACGTTGTTGCATTTCTAAGCGACTGGATTTAAGATTTTTCACCTGAAGCACCAAAAAAATCCCAGAGACTTTCAATGAAGACTAGAACTTCATATGGGGGCAGCCATAGCCTAATGATTAGAGAGTTGGACTTGTAACCCAAAGGTTGTGGGTTCGAGTCTAAGGTCTGGCAGGGATTGTTGGTGGGGGGAGTGAATAACCAGCACTCTCTGCACCCTCAATACCATGACTGAGGTGAGACTCTTGAGTAAGGAACTGAATCCACTGAATACTTGGCCTTTCCTTTCATATACTGGGTTTCCATCCAACTCAAATTTTAAATTTGCACTTAAAGGATCAGTTCAGTTCCAGAATAAAAATTCTTAAAGGTCTTAAAAACCTTAATTTTGTTTTGACTGAAGAAAGAAAGACATTAACATTTTGAATGACACGGGGGTGAGTATATTATCAGGAAATTTTTATTCTGGAAGAGAACTGATCCTTTAAATGCAAATTCAAAATTTGCAGAAAAATAGTTGGATGGAAACCCAGTATATGATGTTCTAGTCTGTAGATATGCCTCAATTACCTCCTTCATTGAAATTCTCTGAGATTTTTTTTTTTTTTTTTTTTTTTTTAGGTGAAAAATCTTAAATTCAGTCATGCAACAAGGTGCATGTTTTCAGTGTATCAGTTAAGTGCTTTCTAGAAAACATGGATGATTCTGTTACCGTATAAATGTGGATTAGGTTGTGTAAGTGCTATTCCACTGCCAGTTGGTTTTAATACAGCACACCTCATTCATTTTCCTTTTTACATGTGTGTTGTGTGTACAGGTATATTCACACATGTCAGTGTGTATCTGCATCATAAGTGTTTGTAAAAATCCTGGACCCCCGAATGTTTGAGCGCCTCGGATAATTATAAATCCCATCTGCCGGCTAGCTCTTTGAGCATTCACACCAACTGTGCAACTGTGTGTGTTTTGTCCTATGGTGTGGATCCATTTCACCTTATCTTCCCCAATCAGAGCCCTAAACTTGCCTTTTCTTTTGATCTTGGAGAAGTGCAGGAGCAGACTGTGTGTTTTATCCATATCTGTGTAGCAGATTGTGTGTGTCTTTTAAACCAAATGCGTATTTAACACATGGTTAAGCATAGAAACAGTTCAGATTTCTGCAGTTCAGAGCTCTGCAGTAGGAAGAACTCAGGAGTCTTTCTGGGTGCTTTATTACCTCTTTGCGTTATGAAAGCAAACAAACACAGAAAAATCTGAGCACTTGCTGCAAAGGGGCACAGGTTAGTAGAGCATTCAGACAGACTCATTTCAGTAGCAAACAGCTCTGAATAGAAGCAGCGGAAGGAAGAACATCAACGGAAGTGTGTGTGTGTGATGGGTTTTTGAAATGAAGCTCCTCTCTGGATTTTCATCCAGTGTAAATTCATATTCCAGTTTCATTTGATGTTACACGTTTTCTGGGCCAAAGGTCTTTGGAGCACCATTTAATTTACACTACCAACAAGCCACCTATAACATATTTGTATGTTTATACTAACATGCTATTAAATAAAGTCCACTTTCATTAGATTTAAACTTTTTTAAACATTTAGTTGATAAGAAGGCTTCAAATATAATTAATAATACTGTAAAAATGTTGTTTTTATTTGAGAAAATATCCCTGGGTGTGTAACAAAGAGCATGAGAGGGTGAAAATGCATCTGAGATAAAAATAAAAAGCAAGGTTAATGTCCGTGACTCATGGCACTGACCGAGAGAAAGATCAGATCAGATCAGCCGAACAGGACTGGAGTTTATTTATAGGGTTTATTATTATGGAGGAGGTGGTAGTAGAATAATGCATTCTGATCAGACAGCCTTGAACTTTTCCTGTGTATCTAGAGTCACAATTTCAGCACAGTCAGGAAAAACAGGAAAAAATAATAGCAGGCAGCATTTTATTGAATAGATGGTTCTGACTCTATATTTTGACTATGAACACACACACTGTACAACTGAAGTATTAAGTTTATAAATCTACATTGTCATCTAGGCTGAAAAAAAAACAAAACAAAAAAAAAATATATATATATATATGTATGTATATATGTATATGTATGTGTATATGTATGTATGTGTGTATGTGTATTTATGTATGTATATGTAAACAATTTTTGAATATGTTTATATATAAATATAATATATATTAACATATTATATCATCTTAACATATTATATTATATCATCTATCAAAATAATTTTCTTAATGTTATATTTTTATGCCAAAAATAATTTTGCATTTAAACAAAGTATGTTTTATATATAAATGCAAATATATATATACACACACACACACACATATATATATATATATATATATATATATAATTTCATGTTTTTACTTATTAAATTATATTTAGTTGATTTTTCTGTAATAGGAAATTAATGAGAAACACTCATTAGTCAATAATATAAAGTATTAGTTTTTTTTATTTATAAATTTTTAAAGAGATTTTAAGTTCAAATTTGAAGCTTTTCTTTCTAATTTTATATTTTGCTTTCTCCATTTGATATGTGTTTGAATGCATCCACACAGGTTTTGTATGACATAATAATGAATAAATTGTGACAGAATTGTCATTTTTGGTGAACTCTCCTTTTAAGAGGATCCATCAGTAGAAAGAGGATGTGATTAGGATAGCAGTTATTAGTAATAATGGCTGTTTCTGCCTGTGTTAGAGGTCTTCAGTGAGGGCTCCCTATAGATGCCATGTGGAAAGGAAACAGTCTGACTGTAGCTGGTTAGTTAAATCCCGTGGGAGTATCTTTGACGTTTTTTTTGACGTACGCTGAATGACTCGTGCCTCATGAATTAATGGAGTACTTCTGGTGTTTTTGTGTGCGTTTCTATGACTAATCCTATACATATTAATATCGTCACGGTATTTCTGTGTCTCGTTGTGTGTTTGTGAAAGTGTGTCATTTCTTTGTGGGCTGTTTCATGCTTAACTAATGGCGGGGCTCAAGGTTATCACTTTAGCCTGGCACACCGAGATAGTCTGATCATGAGGGGCCAATTAAAACCTGTATAATGAGATATGATCTTCACAAAGACATGCGATACACACACACACATATGCACAGATACAGTGTGGCGCTGAAGGTCTTTTGGGATTTTTTTTCTATGTTCGTCTGGTCTCTTTTCAGAGGCGGACAACCCATAATCAAGCCTGACAGAAAGATGCACAGATAATGGGATGTGTATGTGTGCGACTGTGCGTGATAGTAAAGTGGGGCTCTACAAAATGCAAATAGCGACTGTGTGAATGTGAAAGAAAGAAACAGAAAGGGAAATTAATTTTAATCAGTAAACAGCCTCACTGTATTTCAGACACCCACTAGGCTGCCTACACATGAAAACATACACAGCGACAAACCCAGGGGGATTCGAGGTGGGCGATGGAGTTGGATATTTTCAGAGACAGACTTCTGAAACTCCCACAGAATAAAATATATCCGACACGTTTTGCCTGAGCCCTCTGACATTAGTAATCGATTCGGACCACAAGCGTTCATATAACAATCAAACATACATCGAGCATAATTTGCTTGGTTTTCTTTAGCAGGAAAAAGGCTACTAAAAGAATGTAAAGCAATGTCATTCAGAATCCTTACGACAGGAAGAGCTCCTTCATTAGGATCAATTTAAAATGATTGAAATAAGAATCTGATTTGCTGTGTAAATCTATATAACATGCAAAATGATTGCCTAATTGTATCCTAGTATAGTTTAGTCTATTGCTACAAGGGTAATACAGAGTAATTTGGCAATTTTCCTCTTGACTTTATATAATCTAAACAAATATCTATTTGTTTGTGGTTGAATAATGTTGATCTGTTAATTAATATTGTATTGGGTGTTTGTTGGAATGGTATATATAATATTTTTAATATAGTTTGCAATGAATTTTATTATGACTATAAGAATTTATATAATGTATATAATAAATAATATTATAAATGAGAAGATTTAATTATACATTGAAATGTCTGTTAGTTAAATGTTTATGGACACTTTAATTAGATTTGTATGGTAAATAATTGCAGATGTTATTTGATAATTCAGTCATTAGATTCATTTCAAACATCTGTATTATTAAACATAACCAACTGAATATATGACATCCCATCCCCTCCCAGCCCCCCAAATCCCCCACCCCCCTAGAAAAGTCAAGACCAGTCAATTCTAGATGAAGATATATTTAATTTTATTTAAATATTTAATTTTGTTTTATTTTATTAAATAAAAATGTTTAATATAGTATTTCACCTGTACATAAGACATAATTATGTCTTGCAATTCATTCAGTTCTCTTTGACTAGGATTATTTCATTTAATTTAATTTTTTTATTTATTTGTTTTATATATTTTTTTTATTTTAGCTTTCATTGTATAAATTATGATTTTGCATAAAATATTTAATATAGTATTGTACCTGTTCATAGGACATAATTATGTTTTATTTTATTCTATTTATTTTTTATTTTATTTTATTTTATTTTATTTTTATCTTTCATTATGTATAAATTAATAATTTGCATAAAATATTTAATATAGTATTGTGCCTGTTCATAGGACATAATTATGTCTTGGGTTTTTTTTATTTTATTTTAGCTTTCATTGTGTAAATTATGATTTTGCATAAAATATTTAATGTAGTATTGTACCTGTTCATAGGACATGATTGTTTTATTTTATTTAATTTATTTTTTTATTTTATTTTATTTTATTTTTATCTTTCATTATGTATAAATTAATCATTTGCATAAAATATTTAATATAGTATTGTACCTGTTCATAGGTCATAATTATGTTTTATTTTATTTATTTATTTATTATTTTATTTTATTTTATTTTATCTTTCATTATGTATAAATTAATCATTTGCATAAAATATTTAATATAGTATTGTGCCTGTAAATAAGACATAATTATGTCTTGCAATTTAGTCAGTTCTCTTTGACTAGGATTTATTTTTTATTTTATTTTATTTTATTTTTTTATTATGTATAAATTATGCTTTTGCATAAAATATGTAATATAGTATCGTGCATTGACACCTTTAAAAACAAGAAGAGAGATTTTATTTATTTTACATATTCAAATGACAGATGCTATATACAGTGTGTTAGCAGTGTAAATGCACACTTTTCCTAAATTATAATACTAAAGTATTAATTTATAATAAAATATTTTTATTATTATTATTTTATGAAGTTGCAGTATTTTTATATGCACTTTGCATCTTATTCTGGTCAAGAACCATCCTCTTAGACAGGTAAACAATGTCTGAATGCAAACTTTTTCAGTTTGTTTTGTTAAAGTTTGTTGAAGTATGCGCTCTTACAGTATAGCTATGCCGTTATCCGGTGTAGGTGCGGAGGATTGCTTTGGTAGTTTCTGCTCCAGCAGCAGGGGAGTTGAATTAGTGAAGAGAGTGCCATGCCACTGTGTGTGTGCATGAAACCATCTGCCTCATAGACCCAACAGATGTCAGTGACTGAAACCCACGCTGCGGTACCAAGGGAAAGCCGACCAAATCATGTTACGTTTAAATTGGGTGGCTATACGGAGAACACACCCTAATACCTTAAATTAAATGCTGCAAATTGAATCATCCACCTGCATGTCATATTCCAGATTAGATAGTTCATTCTTTATCTGCTTTTCCTGTGCATAACAGTGCAGAAGATATGATTACAAAGAATAATTTAGTTATGCACGATGCATTTGATGCCTGACATTTCCACTTGTTTATGTCTCGGGGCGTAAATATTGCATTTGGTGTAATCTGATGGAGTTTTGGGAAATGGGTGGGATGAACTGTCATGTCACTCCGGAAGGTTTGCATGGAGTAGGAGGTGTTTAGGGATGCACATTTATTGCTGGGGTTTTGTCAGTCAAAATGAGCTGCATCTGACAACTTCCTAATGATCAGCACTAGGAGTGAATGTAAAATATACGAAATCAGCTCCAACAGCAGGTCCATCTATGATTCACTCTGGAAATTTGATTGACAGTCCCGTTTCTGACTGTCAGACATTGGAAAGAATACAGATTCTCTGACAGACCAACGAGCCATTTACAGAATATAAAATGCTCATGTTGTCAAATGTTGTTCTGATGGCTTGAATTAGCAGTTTTGAGTGAAAAATTAATATGAATTTCAGAGTGTGAATATTTAATACGTCCCCTTTTAAAGTAACAGTAGGTGTGAACTAAACTCCACAAGTTTGTGTAAAACCTGATGATCCATATTATCCAGCCAGATTTAAAAAAAATGATCCAGACAGCATCTTGTGAGCTTTAAAGTGATAGTTCACCCAAAATATATGAGTGTAGAGAAAGGACAGGAGGGCTTCACCTTTGTCACCATAGCAACAGATTTTCTTGGCATCTTGTGGTCATATAATCTCAATGGGAATCTTAGCTGAAAAACAAGATAATATGGCAAATAATTCTCCTCAAAACGAAAAGTATCATTTTAATGCCCCAAGGGATGGTCTTAAAGTTCACCAAGGTTGCTTTTAGACTGAGCTGTCAGTTTATGAGAGTAGGACTGAAAATGGTGTGTAAAATGTTTGTTGCATATGGTTCATTGAATGTATTTGTCCACCAGAGGGAGCTAAAGGATAAGACATGCATCCTGTGAGCTTTTGAAATATGATGCACCAATATTGCTATAAAATCTGTATATAGAATAAATAGAAAGTATTTGGATAATTAGGATGCATCTGAAATTATAATATGTTAAAAATGGTGTGCAAAAGCTGCTTGGTTGCTGTACTAATTCCTGTGTTGTATGAGAAAAAAAAAACCATGAGAAAACATGAATATGAGAAATCTCTCATAATAATCTCTCCCTAAATAATATATATATTATATTTTTTATATTATATTTTTAAATATATACATTTATACATATTTATACATAATAATTATATAATGATAGTAAAATATAAATATATATGCTAAATGTATTATTTTTATATTTATATATATTTAGTTATATATAATAAGATTTAATAATATTTCAAATAAATATATTATTTGTAAATAAAAAAATAAATAAGAAATGTGTGTGTGTATATATATATGTATGTATATATATATATATATATATATATATATATAATAAACATACATCAAGGAAAATGTAAGTAATTAATTATTATAATTCTAATTGCTGATGAAAGTGCTTTTTTCCTTTTCCTTTTCCTTTTTTTTTTAAAAGTACTTCTATTGTGCAGTACATGTCTGCAAATTGAGATGCAGCTTAATTTGTTTGTGATTAGTGGCCATGAGCTAATTGAATCCATTTATTTCAATCCAAAATTCACACAATTAAGAAAAACAGTAGGAGAGAACCAGTTACTAACGCAAATGAACCGAGCCCAGAATAACCCTCTGAATGAGCCAAATTAATTAACCAAGTCCCACTAGATGGCTCCCCAGTCCAAACAGATGTTACCATCTCTGTTGCCCTCCATTCCCTCAATGCAGCATGTCTTTTCCTGCTCAGCTAAAATGAGAAATCGACCTCAGGAGTGTAAGGCTTGTGTGTGTGTGCGTGCACGTGTCCGTCCCTTGGTGATAGTACTGATTGTGTGACCATATGCTTATATGACAACTTATTGTCGGTTATCTATGGGAGTTTGCGTGTAAACCTGTGCACATGTGAGTTTTGGATGAGATGCACTCATGATAATTAGATCTGTTTTTGTGTCATGTCACATTTCCAACTGCCTTCATGCACAGTGTTTATCGTTTTCCTTAATGATGCATGCTTGTGATGTCGTGACTTCAGCATGTAAGTGTGTGTTGTTGTAACACGCTACATCGTGCAAACTCTGAAATGAATGTATGTGGCCATCACAGATCATTAAGCTGCAGCTCGTAGCACTTAAACCCTTCAAGTTCCTGTATGTGTGTGGTTTTGTTTTGGGAGTGTGCGTTTCCATCTGTCTGCTTGATTTAAATCACTCCAAATCCCTTTGCCCAAGCTCAAAGGTGAAAGGTCAAAAGGGCCAAACGAATTTTTTTTTTTTTTTTTTGCTGGTGTTTTAAGGTCACTTCATCTCTAAACGTACCCTGGGGGAGAGGTGCAAAAAACACGGGAACAAAAGCCATTTTTCATTCAACACTGGGTTTATTTTTTATAGCAGTCCTAAAAATAATTGTTCTGTTAAGAAGTAGTGTTATTCTGAGTCAGTATGCAATATAAAATGATAAAGAGCTAGATAACGTATTGAAGACATACTGAACTGATGAATAATTAATTTGCCAATCTATTTGCATACCTGCTTAGAGGAATATTTAATGCTCAGATGTTGCTTTTTTATTTCTCAGGAGGCCAAATGCAGTTGTTTCTGTTAGGCGTCAACTTTGTCTCAGAACTTAAATGAGTATAGAACTAAATATGTATTATACTTGGTAATATTTCAATTAGCATATTTTTTAGATTTTAATTTATTTTAATTTTAGTTCAAGTCATTTAAGTTTTTGTCATTTTATTAGTTGTTTTTATATTTATTTTATTTATTTTTATATTTATTTACTTAGCTTTATTTTCAAAAATTGTTTTAGTTTTAGTTAACAATAACTGTCAAAAAAAAAAAAAATTAATCTCTGACCTAATAATGAGAAATGTCACAAGATCAGATATCAGATTTTTAACAGCAAATTTTGACTAGTCAGACTACTCAGTTTGAGACATACAACAGTGAGATTTTATTTTAAAACACATTTGAGAGTCTAAGCAGCAGCAGACTTGCGTAAGTATTTTCTTGATTTGTATTTAATTTTGTTGCTATTTAGTATTCTATTTATTTGCATATATATTGTAATATATGGAGACTTTTTCACTTTTTTGCAATGTTTATCCACTACCAGTCAAAAGTTTTTGAACAGTAAATTTTTTTTAATGTTTTTAAAGAAGTCTCTTTTGCTCACCAAGCATTTATGTATTGCATTTATTTGATCCATTTGATATGAAGTGCAGCAAAACAATACAATTTTGAATTATTTTTACTATTTAAAGTACCTGTTTTCTATTTGAATGTATTTTAAAATGTAATTTATTCCTGTGATTTCAAAGTTGAATTTTTAGCATCATTTCAGTTCAGTATCTGTATTCTCGCTCCTTATTCCCAGTGTTTAGCGTGTGTGACACTGACTGCTGCATTTCTCTAGAGAAATCTCCCTCTGTCAGAAACAATACATCACTACATACCTACACACACACACACACACACACACGTGTACAGTCTCTAGGGAGTTGTCTAAGAGCCTGTGTGTATATAAATGACATGTCAGTGGTGTGTAAGGTGCGTGTGTAATGCCATCTCCTGGCCTGAGACGCTGGTCTGGCCTGTGCGGTGCTAAATGACATCATAATGTTGGACTGACTTACGATGGCAGTGCAAATGTGAAGGAAAGTGTTACTGCTTGAAATTATGGCAACAGATCTCTTTTCCAAAGGACAAGAAATGGCTTCATAAAAATGATGAGTTTGGTCTGGCTTTTGAGCTTCGGCCCAGACACACATTTCATAGCAGGGATGCTGTATATGAGTGTTTCATTCACAGCACAGACCAGTTACTACTGCTGCTTTACATTCCTATAGGACAAGTCGATGCCAAGTCGATCTATCTATCTATCTATCGATCTATCTATCTATCTATTCATCTGTCTGTCTCCGTCTGTCTATCTATCTATCTGTCTATCTCTCTATGTATCATCTATCTGTCTGTCTATCTCCGTCTGTCTGTCTATCTCTCTGTCTGTCTGTCTGTCTATGTATCATCTATCTATCTGTCTGTCTGTCTGTCTATCTCCATCTGTCTGTCTGTCTGTCTCCGTCTGTCTGTCTCTGTCTGTCTGTCTATCTGTCTATGTATCATCTGTCTGTCTATCTCCATCTGTCTGTCTGTCTGTCTGTCTGTCTCCGTCTGTCTATCTATCTATGTATCTATCTGTCTGTCTATGTATCATCTGTCTGTCTGTCTGTCTATCTGTCTGTCTATCTCCGTCTGTAACGGTGTAACGTTATATCGTTCTGTTGTTCTATCATTCTGTCTATCCTTATATCTGTCAGTCATTCATTCAATTGTTTGTTTGTTGCATCTTTTCATCCATCTATCATTTTATCTTCTCTATCCATCGTTCTGCCTATCTATCGTTCTGTCTATCCTTATATCTGTCAATCTTTCATTTGTTTGTTCCTTCTAATGTTTGTTGCATTGTTCATCTATCTGTCTGTCTATCTATCTATCTATCTATCTATCGATCGATCCTATCATTCTATCATCCTATCGTTCTATCTATCGTTCTGTCATTCTATCGTTCTATATATTGTGCTATCTATTGTTCCATCGTTCTATCTATAATTTAATCTGTCTATCTTTCTATCTATCTATCAACTTTGAATTGCAATTAATTTTAATTCTTGATTCTTGTTACAGTTAAAGTGAAAATGATTGTCTGTGTTAAGCAGCATCTCTAGCTTAGAGCTTAACTTGTAGTGAACCTGGAACATGCTTTTTAAATATTGCCATAATCTTAAAATAGCAGTGCACTTTGAGTCGGTAGATGACCAGGGATAAAAATCCTCTGCTAATATAGCAAGTAATGCGAGACCATCAAGGGAGTGATATTTCATTATGTCCTCTTTTATCTCCTTAAATGTATTGCAATACTCACTCTGCAGGGATAACAGTAATCTCTCCGTTATGGGACGGAACGATTTCTGTTAATTGAATCCTCTGGTACTCAATGACACAACGTGACATTTGGAAGCTCTGTCTTCTCACTTTTACATTTAGGCAAAGTCTCTCTGTTTTTCAGTTCCTGCAGGGAATGGAAATCAAGCGTCTTGCACCCCATGAGTCTCACACTTTGAGGTTTGTTCTGGTGCTTTGACACAGTGGTTTCTTTCAGGACCCAGATTTTAAATTGGACACAGCGTTGAAGTTGTACTGTATTGACCTGAAGTAAACAGATGTACCAATTCCTTTTTTGGGTCACAACCCACCACTTAAGAATAACTTCTTTTGCATACAATGTGCGTAAAAACTGACTGCATCTGATAATGTTGTGAACGTAGTGATGACGTTAACCACGAATGCAGCAGAGATGGATTGCAAGCTTTTGAAAGGCAAAGAATAGCCTGAAAAATAATGTTTTGCCATTAGCCGAATGAATGGACGTCACACAGAGCAGACACTGGCTGGCTGTCCTTCTTTTGTTGGTGCGTGTGTATTTGTGTGTGTGTGTTTGCCCTGGCACTGGAGGCGGGAGAGAGACGGAGATCAGAGATGACGGACAGACCGCGCTGTCCCGCTTCCCGCTTGTTTCCTGCTGTCTCCCACCCCCACTAACAAAAAAAAAAAAACAGAGAGAAGCGAAGAAGAAACGCAGATGCAGCCATCACTGCTTGCCGTCTGGAAAGCCAGGCAGGGGTTGCCCCTGACGACAGTTGCTAGGCGACTGCGGAGCGAGTGACTTCATACTCCAGTGTTTGCAGGGTCTCCGCACACACAGGGAGAGAAGTAGAGAGCGCAGCATGCAGGACCTGCTTTATTGGGTATTTTCGTCACCTTTAATGATATATGAAAGCATGGCCTGCGGTAACACGCTGTGATATTGCTTGAGTGGGTAATGCAGTAGTATATATTTGTGAAAATGCAACAAAAACATATATACAATTGTTATCAACATGGCATTCACACTTTAGAGCCATGGGGTGGATCCTCCTCTTACTAGTTGTTAAAAACTTTCAAGTATTTTTCTTCCCTGTAGTGAGTAGCAACACAGATTTGGAGCTGCAGTGCTGCTTTGCACATTGAGACGTGCTCCATCCCTATCTCACATTTGAATTCTGTCCATTTTGGTGAAAATACACTATTTAATACAATCAGATATGAAATTGCTGATGGCTAATTAAAAATGCTGTTATGTTTGTCTATTAAGAACTCACAATTCTTTATTTATTTAATCATAACGATAATAATCAATGATAATATATTTTTGTTAGTAATATTATTGTAATATATTTATTATTATTATTAATTATTAATATTATTTCACATAAATTATTTTACTATATGCGAAAGTCTGTTTGTGTGTGTGTATATATATATATATATATATATATATATATATATATATATATATATATATATATATATTGTAAGGTTATTACAATAATATAATGTAAAAATATAATGTAATATAATGTAATAAAATTCTAATATAATATAATATAGTGTAATATATTAATATATATTATAAGATTTTTAAAAAATATTTGTTCTTGAATATTAAATGTATGCGCATTTTGCCTAGTTTTACATTTAGATTATTTTGTAGTCATCCAATACTCATTTAAATTAATCTTTACAAAACATGAATAATATTGTTAAATGTTTTGTTTTTAGTAAATCTCAAAATTATTTTCTTAATGTATATTATGATGTTTTAATGCCGAAATTCATTTAGCATTTAATATGACTTAAAAATATTTTCTATTTATTTTATTGATTGATTGATTTGTTGATTTATTGATATATTAATGTCATAATCATATTCACGTTAGCATTATTATTTTTATTAATTATTATTCTGATTTCTTCTACTGATTATTATTATTGTTGTTGTTGTAATATATTTTTATTATTATTATTATTATTATTATTGTAATGTATTTTATTTTTATTGTTTTTTTTTCCGATATATTGTATTACTATATGTGAAATACCAAATATTGGTATTTGGTCATTTTAATTATTTTTAATTTATTTATTTTAATTTATTTGTTTGTTTTATGTATTTCGTTTGATTTTTTAAATATTCACATCATATTAGATTTTTGTTAGTATTATTATTTTTTATTGTTGTTATTATGAATTATTTCACATATGTTGTATTACTATATATAATATTTTATATATATATATATATATATATATATATATATATATGTTTATATAGGATTTTTTAAAATAAAATATTGAATATTAAATTATGTATGTCATTTCCCCTATACTTTTACATTTAGATAAATGTCAAATTAATCTTTACAGAACATAAATATTATTAAATGTTTTATTTTTAGTAAATCTCTAAATTATTATTAATTATTAATGTGTATATATATATATATATAAAATACATTAATATTATAAATTATTAATGTTTATTATACATGGCAAAATTTATTTAATTAATTAATTATGTTTATTTTATTTTTCGTTTAGTTTTATTTATTACTTTGGTTGTTTTATTTGTTTGATTGATTGTATTTATGTATTTATGCATATTCCATAGAATTGTAATATTGGCTGTTTATTAGTTATCCAGCATCACAAAAAAACATTTTTCTTTGGCATAATATCTAATATTGCTGCATCCCTGCTTAATTCATAAATTGGAATAATAAAATTTAGGGTAGAAATTGTGCATATTTTCGCCTGATGTCAAATGCGTGCATTAGCCACAGCCAGTCCACCTAAAAATCAGCGTATGATTCACGCACTGGGCTCAGCTCTCCTCACTGAATCCCAGAGTCACCCCTGTGCTCAAATTAAAATGATGAGAGAGAGAGAGTAAACCATATCTCTATAGTGTATTTACTCACAGCCATCAGGGATATGAGTGAACTGTTATAATAATGACCAAAGTTGTGCAGGGATTTCATTGTGAACTTCACGATGATCGATTTGCTAGTTCATACATGTGTGCTTCACACGGGCCACACGTGTGTTGGAACAGGAACAGAGATGTTAATGCTCTTCAAACAAGCCTGAAGCCCAAATATCGGCATCAGCATCCAATCAATCCAGCAGTGCAGTTATCAATAGCACACACACATGAGGACCTGCGGCTGGGGAACATCTGACAGATAATATGACGGCTCTGCTGTTGGCTGCATGAGGACGTGTGCTCGTCATTGATCATCACTTTAACACATCGATTCTGACACAGCTCATTGTTGTCTCTGGTTGCCATGGCGACTGAGCTGCTCATGTAGCTTCTGCTGCTTGTGCCTCTGGAAGTGTGTCCTTTTGTTAGCACCACAGTACTAGATGGTAATACTATGGTAATGATTGCCATTTTTATGTGTCATGGTATTTATATGGTTTTCAAAGGTAGCATGTACAAAAAAATCATGGTAAAAGTAATACTATGGTACCTAAATTAGGTAAACCTAACTATTGGAGCTAAAACTAAAACCTTAAAAAATATTTTTGTTAACTGAAATAAATTTGAAATAGACTGTAAATGTTAAATTAATATTAGACTATGAATATTAGGAACTAGTACTAGTTTTTGTTAACAAAGATTTAGCATGGTTACTTTTTGTTAACTTAAATAAATCTGAAATAAAATAGAAAAGTAATATCAGATTAAAAAAAATAATAAAAAATGAAATCAAAATTCTAAATATTGCCTTAATTAACTACTGAACTATTGAAACTAACTGATATAAAATATCTAACTAGAAAAATTACTAACTGGAAATAAATAAAAAAATTAAACTGAACTTAAACTAAAACTAAAATAAAAATAATTGTAAATTAAATCTAAATGGTAATAAAAATGACAAAAGTAAAAAATAAAATAAAATAAAATAAAATAAAATGAATTTTGTTAAATCTAAAATGCAAAGATAGATCTAAAAACAAACCAGAAAACTAATATTATTAATTAAAAATTTGAAGTGAAAATAGAAATATTGCCTTGGCAGCTAATTGAAATAAAGAAACTTACTAATAAAATTGCTAACTGGAAATTAATAAAAAATTTAACTGAACTTAAACTAAAACTGTAATAAAAAATGATAATAAATTAAACCTAAATAGTAATAAAAAAATAATAATAATAAAATGACATATGTACAAAAAACCCTAAAAATGTAACTAAAATGAACTAAAAATATAGAAATAAAATCTAAGTTTTTATCATTACTTTTTGTTAACTGAAATTCTGAAACAAACCAGATAATAAATCAGAAAAAAAAAAATTTAATGAAAATTCAACTATTGCCTTAGCAACTAGTTGACGTAAAATAACTTAAATAAAATTCCTAACTGGAAATAAATAAAAAATTAAACTGAACTTAAACTAAAACTGTAATAAAAATAATAATAAATGAAACCTAAATAGTAATAAAAAAAAAAAAAAAAACTAATAAAAATGACCAAAGCCCATAAAATAGACTGAAAATGTAAAAATAAAATCTAATTCATAATATTTTAAAACTATAATGGTATATCAATAATAATAAATTACCACTGGTGTCGAAACATCATTTTTTTATTATTACTTTTTGTTCATTGAAATAAATCTGAAACAAACGAGAAAATTAATATCAGATTTAAACATTATGAAAATGTGAACTATTGCGTTGGCAGCTAATTGAAATAAAATAATTTAGTAATAAAATGACTAACTGGAAATAAATAAAAATTTAAACTGAACTTAAACTAAGACTAAAATAAAGATAATAATAAATTAAACCTAAATAGTAAAATGAATGAATGAATGAATGAATAAATAAATAAATAAATAATAAATAATGACAAAAGCACGTAACAAAATGACTAAAAATTAAATTAAAATCAACTGAAAATATAAAAATAAAATCTACCACTGGTATGGAAACATAATTTTTTTAACCATTTTTTCCCTGCTTTTTAAAATGTACATTCCCAGTTCTTAATAAAAATGTCCTGATTTATTTGTAGGATTGCTCACTCAGCGGGAGCAAATTAATTAAGCTTTCTCCAATCCTACAAACATACCTAAACTGGCATCCACAATGAATTAATAAAGAAGTGTAATTCCTATCGAGACCTTCAGCCGAGATGGAAACGCTCTTTAAAGCGACTGGCCTGATGAATTCTTAATTGGTTCATTTTAGCTTGTTATGTTAATGGCGACTAATTGATGATTACAGCCATTAGTCCAGAGCTGTCCCACTGTGAAGCCTGTTCCTCTGTTGTTTCCAGGGGCGAAGAGCCATTAGCAGGATCCTAACGCTCTATAGATCCTAATGAAAGCCTTCAGCAGACATACTTAGAGAAAATTATACTCCTCTGTGTTCTCCAGCCTGGATCTGTCTGGATATCAGAGTCAATATTTACCCAGAGACACAATGTTCAACCCTCTATTGCCATGTCAACCACTGATGATGTAATGCTTCATCTT
Organism: Labeo rohita; assembly: GCF_022985175.1. Lineage (NCBI taxonomy): Eukaryota > Metazoa > Chordata > Actinopteri > Cypriniformes > Cyprinidae > Labeo > Labeo rohita. The sequence goes on along the minus strand of NC_066886.1, from coordinate 5,694,121 downwards.
TTGTGTCTTTCATAGGGAGCTCTGTGTGTTTTAAGCAAACATATGCTATCCATCACAACACTGAGGGTCTGCGTGAACTGCTTCGTCTCTATGCGGGGTCCAAAATGAACACTTGCCAAACACAAGTAAAAATTGGCTTTGGCGAGTGAATAAAACTTTTGTACAGTGGTCATGTAAATTTATTTGGAACATGCATACACACACACAGATAGCGAATCCTATGAGATTATTATTTTCTCCCGAATTCCATTTTTCAGGTTTTAATTTTTTAGGATTCCATTTTTTTTCTTCTGTTTTTCATTTTTTTGGATTTCTGGATGGTTAAATTTAGTAACAGTTTGTTAAAAGCAAAAAATGAAGACATAAAACTAATTTAATTTATAATTTATTGTGTTTATTTTGACAAACTAAGTGCTGCACAACAGGTTTATAGTTAAAATTAGAACATGGAAGAAAAATTGAGATTATTTCTTAAAAGTAATGTTTTAATAATATTTTTATAATAATCATTTTTATCATCAATGAGACATGCATATTACTGTACAACATAAACATATTTCTTTGATCATTTCCCCATGAATCTTTTCTTTTCTCCCAAATTCCATTTTTTTTTTCTGTTTTAATTTGAGATTCTGTTTTTCCCCCATTTTAATTTTTCCAACCTTCATTTTCATTAGAATAATAATAATAATAATAATAATAATAATAATGTACATTGTACTGTACAACAAAAACATATTTCTTAAATTAAATTGTAGAAAAGCATGGCTATTTGATTGAAAATCCCGACAAATTTATTTATTACGTTTATTAAACATTTGACAAGAAAATACATTTTTAGTATCCTGTGTAATTTTATTTTATTTTTTTCTGGTAATCAAATGAGGCATAAAACATTTAATTTCTAATCAAATAAAAAAATATATATTTTGACAAATAAAGTGCTGCACAGCAGAGGTTTGTGGTTAAAATTAAAACATGGATGGAAAAATGTGATTATTCCTTAAAAATAATGATTGAAGAATAGTTTTATAATAATAATTATCATATCAGATGTACTTTCTACTGTACAACAGAAACATATTTCTGTCACAGTTTCTTCGAATATTTTAAGTTGCCGTGAAGACCTATGTCTATATTAGCCTATACATTTTTCTGATTTCTGTATACTTAGATTAATTTTCATTTTTGTCATCTTTAATTTTTTTCATTAATATTTTTGTCCTTTTCTTCCATATATATTAATATAAGCATTTCTATATATCATTTTCTATATTATATTTTATTATTTATTTTATTTATTTAATACAAATAAATATAGATGGTAACATGTTTATCAGAGTTTTCTCATTTTTTCCTGATGTACAGTATGTGTGGAGCCTGTGTGTGTGTGTTTTGCTGGCAGTGGGATGTACCTTTGGCAGTTTAACACTTCCTGTCAGCACAAAGATTGATGAGTTTGCCACTCAATGTTGACACCGCAAAAAACCTTGGTGGTTGAAATGGAATTTTCTTGTGTTCAAATGATTTGCCTCAGTAATTTGGCTCAGTAAGTAGGAATCAGATTTCCTGTGTTTATTAAGTTTGTGTTATGGATATCCAGTGGTTGGTTTAGTGGAATGAAAGAAACTCAATTTCAACTTTACTGTTTACTCATGATTTGTTTCTACAGTATGTAGTTTTAAGAAGCAATAGCTTAACTGGCAGCAAACCTTAAGTAATTCCTGTAACCTTGCATTAACATCATGTAGATATAAATAATGTATTTTTGTGCATTTAGCGTGTGAGAAAATGAATGAAGAATGCATGAATTACATATGAGTTTGCTTATTGCATTTTCTAAATACACAGCTGTTTGTTCAATTTACTTTATTAGCTAAGTAATATAACTGCTATATATTTTATACTAATTTATTTCATTGTGTTCAATCCACTTAAAAACAGACACCGAACAGAAGATATTTAGAAGAATGTTGGTTATCAACCAGTTTATGGTACCCTATGGAAGTCAATGGCTACCGTCAACTGTTTGGTTACCAACATTCTTCAAAATAACTTCTTTGTGTTTAACAAATGAAAGACATTCATACAGGTTTGGAACAACTTGAGGAGAAAATGACAGACTTTTCATTTTTGGGTGAATTTTGGATCTCTTTGGTTTTCTGCACTTGCCTTAAAAAATGAGTGTGTGTTTGTGTTGCTACGTCAAATCAGTTACAAATCTCATATGCTGAACTTTAGAAAAGGAAAACACATGGTTGAATGGTTTAGTTGCATGTTAAAGGACAGATAATTACAGATAATTTACTCATCCCCTTGTCATCCAAGATGTTCATGTTTTTCTTTCTTCAGTCGTAAAGCAATTATGTTTTTTGAGAAAAACATTTCAGGATTTTTCTCCATATAATGGACTGATATGGTGCCCCGAGTTTGAACTTTCAAAATGCAGTTTAAATGCGGCTTCAAACGATCCCAGATGCGGTTGCAAACGATCCCAGCAGAGGAATCTTTGTTCTGGAAGTGGACTTCTCCTTTAAGCATCAATGCTCAGTTAACTTTAAATGCACATCATATAGTCACAGATAAATAAACGCAACACTGGTTGGTCCAGAGGTCATATGCCATGTAAACAGAGTGATGACAGGTGCTTTGACTGGTGAAGAACAGAGATTAGTTTGATCTCTGGAGAGTTCATTGATTTCCGCATTGGCTTTTGAAAGGTCATGGTGGAGAAAAGCCTCTGAATTGACAGAAAATGACACAGGACAGATTAAACTCCAGTTCCAGAAGCATCGGATAGAAAACAAGTGGCTTTTGTTTCCTCGTGGAGGGGAAATCACTGCACATCATTGTTGTGAGCTGTTGTAGCAAACCTAGAGAAGAAGTGGAATTTGGAAGTGTAAATGTAAGGTGGAGACGGTTGCTATGGTGACTATGATGCATGAATCGTAAACCACGAAGTTGTGTGTGTGAGTGTGTGTGTGTATGCATCCATGATAGATAACTGCGAAGGAATAAAAAATGGCTGTTGAAACTCATTAGCACGTCTGTGACTTTTGAATGAAGTGAAGTGATACACTAAAAGTCCCAAATGTGTGGCAGAGAGAGATGTATCTGTCAGTAAAGCTACAAACGTTTGTGTTCATATTTTAATTGATTCTGAAAGATCAGACTTGTGACAGCAAGGAAATCTCTCAGATCCGAGAATCGGGGCTGAGACTCTAGGGACAGGAGATGAGAGGAATCGAATGAGAGTGTGTGTGTGTGTGTGCGTGTTAGGATGTGAGAATGATTGCGTTAATGAGAGACAGAAGCTCTGTGCTGAAACCTAGTGAACTGACTCACTGCCCTACATAGTGAGCATACTAAGTTGAATGGAACCTTGTGACTGATTGAAACTGTCTGCATGGATAGAAAGTAATGCTCCGCATATGCAGCATTTTATTTTTTGCTAGCAACTTAATGCATAGCACAAAGATATTGGGTGAAGGTTTTAATGCATTTAATGCAGTTGTATATATCTATTTTTAATATTATATAACTTTTTCCAGAACATATGAAATGCAAGTTTATTTATTATCAGCATATCTTTCACTTTGTTGACCGTCTTGCATTAATTTTTGCCCCTGAGCCTGTTGCTAGTGCATTTTGGTACATCCTTCTGATGTATGCATGTGATATTGGTCAAAACAAGAAAGATAATGATGATGGGGAACGCTTATGATGATTTGTATATACAGTAAATATATACAGTATAACGTATTGCAATAATAATATACTGTTAAAAAAGTTTGGGCTCAGTAATATTTTTAAAAAGAAGTGTCTTGTCCTCATCAATGCTACATTTATTTCATCAAATAAACAAAAAACTGAACTATTATGAACTATTATTACAATTTAAAATAACTGTTTTATTTTATTCTATTTTTATATACTTTAAAATTTTATTTATTCCTGTGATTCAATGCTGAAGTTTCATCAGTCATCACGTGATCCTTCAGAAATCATTTTAATATACTGATTTATCATCAATGTTGGGAACAGTTGTGCCGCTTAGTATTTTTAGTATTTGTAACCAGCGATACTTTTTTCAGGATTCTTTGAAAAACAAAAACCTAAACTGCATTTATTCAAAATAGGAATATTTTGTAAAAATATATATTACCATTGAAAAGTTTTTTATTTTATTTTATTTTAGTTCAGTTTAGTTTAGTTTTTTTATTTTATTGAAGAAAAATTTTCACCAAGAATAAAAATAAAATGATAAAAAGTGATAGTAAAAGCTTTTATTGTTATATATTATTATTTTATTATTGCTATATTGTTATACTTTATTGTGTACAGTATTTTAAAAATTAAATATGTATGTATAAGTGGTTTATTTTTACATGTTAGTATTTTTATAATATAAAAAATATGCATATATGCATGTAAATGGTATATATAAATTATTGTACTAGATTGTATTATTTTTTTATTCAATTTATTAATTATTATGTTATACTGTATTATGTACCAGTATTTTAAATATTTAATGTGTGTGTAAGTGGTTTATTTTTAGTTATTATATGTTAGTATTTTTATAATATAAAAATAATATGCATATAAATATATTTATGATATTTATATATATATATATATATATATATATTAATTATCAATTATTAATTTGTTATACTGTATTATGTACAGTATTTTAAATGTTAAATATGTGGTGTCAGTGTATTATTTTTAGTTATTATATTACTTAAAAAATGCATATATGAGTATAAATGCTGAATATAAATAATTTTATTAGATTCTGTTATTTTTCATTCAATTTATTAATTATTTTTGATTAGGTAGTTTACTTGGCTTTGGAATAGAGAAATGTTCATTTCACACAAGAGTCCAAATGTCCTTTCCTCAACTGAGCAGCAGTGATTTTGAAGGAAAGTGGAAAGAGAATTGCTGTTTTTTATCGAGGGTAATAGTGGTTGTTTATCTCTCTCGCACACACACACAATGCAGCAACCTTTTCTCAAGTACAAACTCCTACGTTCTATGAACACTCACACACACACACACACACACAGAGAGGCTTTCCTGCAGGGGTGGGGGATGCTCTGACGTTGAGTGTGTGCGTACATGTGTGTGAGCGTCCACGGGTGTGCGCCCAGAGCTGCGCTCATTGCTCGGTGAGCGTGGACCGGTTTGGATACGTTACTGGAGCAATGATAGCCAAGTGAAAGGATTGTGGGTATTCTGAGGAATGAGCAGAAGACATGGAAGGGCTGCTTTCTCCCATGCGCACACGGGTAAGTGCACTGGTTGCCGGGGGATACAGGAAAAATGCTATAGAATGAGAGGGAGAGAGAGTGCCGGGAAAAATGTGGGTTTATAATGTCCCGTTCTGCCTGGAGACAGCATCTAAGGACAGAAAGCGTGAGATGACCAGATGAAAAGGATGTGGTGGCTTTATTTCAGGATTTTATTTAGTTGTTTTTGAGAAGTGTGGGTGGCTTCTCACAATCATGTTAGTATTTCTGGTCAAATTGAGAGCTAGTGTGGTGGTGGATGCCAAATGTAAAGGTATAATTCACAAACGACAAGTTGAGGTGAAGTCTAGGACAGACTTTAGCGTGTGTGCGTGATGCTGAATGCAAATGCAGAGAGAGAATGAAAAGAGAGAGATAGAGTTGAAACACAGTGTCAGTCGATCATCGTCCGCAGATGCAGAAGTATAAACAGTCATATTGAATTCATAAAGATTTTCAGAGTCCAGTGATCCATGTTTATGGAAAGAGTCAACCTGTGACATTTCATCTCATTCCTCGCTGTCTTTTTTTAGGCACACTCCATCTAGCTCCCTAAATGTGTGTGCTTTTCAGAATAGTGTGGTGCGGCAGGCGGATCCAGCGGTGGTGTGTGTGGGAGTGAGTTTATAGAAATCATAATCATACAGGTGATGCATCCACACAAGCCTACCAGATGGCAACAGTGTGGCACTACAAACTTTAATGCATTAATAAATATGTATGTGTATGAGAATGAAATTTGAAAAAGGTTATAAGAGATTTTTTTGTGCCTTACAAATATTACAACATAATAACATTTCAATTATATATATTTTTTAATAATATGCAAGACGTTTGAGACCACTAAAAGTGTTTCTATTTTGCTTTATGTATTATGTATTTTTATATTTTATTATATATATTAATTATTTATGCTCATCAAGACTGCATTTATTTAATTTAAAAATACAGTAAAAGCAGTAATATTGTGAAACATTAATCAGTTTAAAATTACTTTAATATTTTTTAAAAATGTAGTTTATTTCTGTAATAGCAAAGCTGAATTTACTCCAGTCTTCAGTGTCATGATCTTTCAGAAATCATTCTAATATGCTGATTTGCGGCTCAACAAACATTTCCTCCTATTATTGAATTTGAAAACCGTTGTGCCCCCTCATATTTTTTGAAAACTGTGATTTTCTTGTTTTTCAGGATTCTTTGAATATGAAGTTAAAAAGAGCAACATTTATTTGAACTAATTAAAATTAATTCAGAATTACATTTGTTATTTTTGGTTTGTCCTATTTTTGCTTTAATGACAGCAGCATCATCTGAATGGAAATCTAAAAAATTTAAAAAGGTAATGACGACTTTTTATCTCACAATTCAGATTTTTTTCAGATTTAGATTTACGAGTTTATATTTCGCAGTTCTGACTTTATAACACACAATTCCGAGTTATGAAGTAAGAATTGCATGATATAAACTTGCAATTGAAATAAAATATCAGTAGGGGTGTAACAATACATGTATTCGTACCGAACCTCACGGTACGGGCATCTTGGTTCGATGCATGAGGCCTTACAACGAACACAGGCAATTTACCCTCAATCCAGAAGGGGGTGCCCGCAGTAATGCAGCTCTGTTTGATAACCGCCAGCAGAAGAACAGCGAATGCCGTGAGTTGCAAACTTGAAAACAAAGCCCACTAGACAGTGACCATGTGCTGATTCTGATCCATCGTCTGTGTCCAAATGCTAAACTATTATTTATTATGTAAATTATAGACTTTGTACTTCAGTCGTGTTACAACAGTGACACAGTGAGGCAGGCACGCTGATGTTTGGTTCACTGTATTTTATTTTGATGAAGTACCAACTGCGCTTTCAAGTCAGCAGTGCTGGAACTGATGTTTTGTGTGTGCGTGCACCGGCGCGATTATTTCAACTCTTTCCTTATACCAGCAAAATCAACTGAAAACACTGTCATTTACTGTCTTGTTAATAATGCATCACTGTAAAAGGTCTTTTGTAAAATAAAGAAAACAAATAGCTTTCTACAAATCGCTTTCTGCCATTTGAGTTTTCTTGCTGTCACTAAATGAACTGAAACTCAGCTACGTTATGTCGCACTGTTTTTTCCCTTGTTTATCTGTTAACTAAATCAAATATATTTAGCACTGCAGTGTGAGGACCCTATTGGAATTGCTCCATTTATTATTTATTTATTATTCCTTGTGTGTATATAGGCTATGTACTGCATATTTTATATATATTTAATTATAATTACATTATAATTAATTAAAAAATGTAATTATTTTATATATTTATGTTATAATTTGATATAATATTTGGTATTTTCACATGTAGGTGGAAAAAATTGTAACTGTCTTTTCAAAATAAATGAAAAAAAAAAACCTAGCATAGTAGATTTGTTGTTGTTTTTTCCTGTTGTACCGAAATTGTAGCGAACCATGACCCCCCGAACTGAGGTACGTAGCGAACCGTGACATCTGTGTACCGTTACATCCCTACAAGTCAGAATTTAAATATTCGCAAACAAAAAAGAATTGCAAATTGTGTGATATAAACTCACAATTCTGACTTTTCTTTCCTCAGAATTGCACATTTTTATCTCGTAACTGTGACCTTTTTACGAGTTTATATTTCACAATTCTGACTTTATAACACACAATTGTGAGTTAAGTCTGAATTGTGAGATATGAAACTCCTGTGAGATATACAAACTTCTGACAACATATCAGTCTTTTTTCCCCCTCAGAATTGGACCTAGTAACTTAGTGACTGTGAATTTATATCTGATTATTCTGAGAATAAAGTCAGAATTGTGAGATAAAAACTGATTTAAACTCACAGTTGAGAGAAAAATATTCAAGTCAGAATTGAAATACTCGCAATTCTCAAAAGTCAGAATTGCAAGATATAAACTCACAATTCTGACTTTTTTTTCTCAGAATTGCGAGTTTATGTTTTGCAATTCTGACTTTATGAAAAGTCAGAATTGAGATATAAACTCAATTCTGAGAATATGACGTCTTTTTTTTGCCGGCTATTCTGACTTTATAACTGGCAGTTGGAAGTTTAAATATCACAAATCTATTTTTTTTTTAATTGGACTTAATAACTTGCAATTGCAAATTTATATCCTACTATTCTTACTTTTTTTTAAAGTATTATTCAGGGGCGGAAATGGGCTTCCGTCTAAATGTTTGAGATCGTTCTATACAGTTTGTGTTCCGTAAAACAAATGTTGTTCATTTGATTAGTGACTGTGATTGGTCTCTATTCATGCTGTTGGTTTTTGCTCTATCAGTCTATCAGCTCATAGTGTGTATGTGTGTGTGTGTTTACATGAGGCCAACAGATTGCCAGCACAGCAGGATGTTTGTTCTACTTTCTAATATAAACCTTTTCAAACTGTGTGGCTTTAGGAGAATTCCATTTCATTTAATTAACACACATTCATTTACAAAGTGCTTCTTATGACACTGTTGACTGATCTTCATCATAATGTGTGTGTGTGTAATCACAGTGTGTGTGTGTGTGTGTCTGAGTGAGGATCCACCACTGTACTGTGGTGCTGAGGCAGCAATTGTCATCGAGTCACGTCTAGCCATGCATGAAAACCAGAGATGGAGAGAAAGGGAGATAAAGAGATGTCAGCAGTCTTGTCTGATGTGAGCAGACAGCAGAAATGTATTACATTATTCCCCAATCTTAGTCTGCAGGGGTTTTAAAGAGACTCTCTTCAGAGTTATAGAAACACACTCAGTAGAAAGTATATTGTATTAGATCAGCATCAGTGTTTGCCAGCACATGAAACCCTAGTGAGCTGCCCATGTCATAAAGCATGATAGATGCTCCTGAAATCAAGGCTGTTCCCAAAGGTAGGAGGAAACATTATGCTACCTCGTTTTTGTTTTTTTTCCAAGCCATCGCATGTATCATTGTGGAGAAGGCAATACTGTAGTGTATTGCTATAGAGGGCTGCAGGGATGACGTAATTTTGTAGGCCAACCTGTAAGTTAGCGTTAACCCTGGTTCCCTTGACAAAAAGCCAATAGGCCAATTTTTTCAGTGGCTTTTGGATTATTGCAGAAAATAAGCTCTGGGAGCAGGAAAATTGATGATTCTTACACATTTTGTTTATCTTCACAACTTTTACGACTTTTAGTAGAACAGGCAGCAAGCTAAAAAGAAACTAAACCATGGTTATGTTAATGGCTATGCCATTAAATGAGACTAAGAGACTACATTTCTTGCTTTTCCTCATCTCTCGTTGTTCATGTCTGTGAAGTTAGGTTTGTCTGGCTATTTAATGTATGTATGTAGGCCAGTGGATCAAAACGAGAAAAAAATATCCTCATAAGGATTCTATGTGCTGACCTACACACACACACATACACACACAGAGTGTGTCTTAAGCTCTAAGTGATGTGTAGGAGTATAGACAAGGTGATTTCTATCAGTTCCATTAGACTCAGAGTAGATCAATGAGCAGATGTTATCTTGGATTACATGTCAGAAGCTATTGAAGGGAGATGAGGGAGTGTGTGTGATTTTGTGTGTCTGTGCGTGTAATTAGACTTTAGATGAGGTTAGACTTTAGTTGAGGAATGTGCACAGAATGCTGAATTTCCTCAGTCGTTTGTAGATTCCTAGATTTGGTTTTATCTAAGAAATGCAAAAACTGTAAAATCAACCTGCTGAGAGATAATTCACAGAAAAATGCTCATTCTGTCATAATTTATTAACTGTAACCTGTGTGACTTACTTTCTTTTGTGTGCTAGATTAATAGCAGAACATCCTAGAAGCCCTTTTCCATTACAGTGAATGGTAATCGACTGTCAGTCAAGATTTAATAATGTTTTATATTTTTGTCTGTTCCTCACACAAAGCTTTCATACAACTTCAGAAGTCCATGGAACACTTTCTTTGTATTTTTATTTAGGGCAGCTCAATTTGGAAGAAAAAACTGTAAATGCATATATTAAATGAGAAAAAAAGAGATTCTATATCAATATAATAATAATAATAATAATAATAATAATGCTTAAGTCATTATTAGTGCTAATTAAAGGTATATAATATAATTAAAGAGAAATAAGAAATATAAAAATAAGACATTTGTATTGTAATATTTCACTGTAAGATAACAAAATTCTATTATTTAAGAATAATTATAATATTAAGTTTGTTTTACAGTACAACTGTAAAATTATAATACTAATATTTTTACTTTTTTAAATATATTAACTTTTATTTTCTTTATTTTTTTTCTTAATTTATTTACTGGGACTTTCTTTGATGCTGTATTTATTTATTTATTTTTTAAGGCTGCTCAAAAAATGTAAATTGCAATTTGAAATGCATATATTAAATGCATATTTTTTATGTTTGTTAGTACGGCTGCCCAGTTTGGCCCCCCAAAAAGAGATTCAGTGTAATAATAATAATCAATATAATAATAATAGTTAAGTAATTAATATTGCTAAATAATAGTCCCTAAATAACTTATAAAAATAAGTTAAATAATACATTTGTATTGTAATATTTCATTGTAAAATAACAAATATAGTATTTAAGAATAATTATAATAGTTTTATTGTATTTTATAGTATGACTGTAAAATTATAATATATATTTTTTATATTATTTATTTTATTCATTTATTTTCTTTAATTGTTTACTTTCACTTTCTTTGCTGTAAAATTTTTTTTTTTTTTTTAATTTTTTTAATTGTATTTTTTAAAGGCTGCTCAGTTTGGAAGAAAAAATGTAATTTGCTATTTAAAATGCATATATTAAATACTTTTTATTTGTCTGTATGGCTGTACAGTTTGCCCCTAAAAATCTTTAAGATTCTAGATTCTAAAGATTCTGTATCAATATAATAATAATAATAATAATAATAATAATAATAATAATAATAATAATAGTGTTTAAGTGATTATTATTGATAAGTAAAGCTGTAAGAAAAATAAGACATATCAAAATAAAAAAATGTGTATTGCAATATTTCATTGTAATTTAAAAATCTAGTATTTAAGAATAATTACAGTAATATTTATTTTATTGTATAGTATAGCTACAATTATACTAATATTTTTTTTTTTAATTTATTAACTTGAATGTTGACACAATTTTCATTTTTGCCTGAACTATTCCTATAATGTTGCATCAACTACAACAGAGTAGTACAGTTTATTACAGTTACATTTTTTGTGTGTCAGTATATGTGTGTGTGTTTGTGGTGTCATTAGTGTGTGTTTCTCTGTGGTAAGCGGCATTACAGCTGTCCATGGTAATACTAACAGATGGACCCATTAAGACAGAGACCCCCAAAGCAAAACCAGAGAGAGAGAGACTGGAGTTTCTTTGGCCCAAACCTCTATCCACCCCACTGGCAGTCTCTCCATCTCTATCCCCTCATCGTTTCCTTCCCATCTCTGTTAATTAACGGGAAAACAGCTGGTATGATATTCCAGGTCAAAGAGGTGAGCAGTGGTCAAAACCTGAACATGAGTTAGGAAACAGCTGATCAACCAAATAACAAAAACTAGCTTCATGTCTCTGTGGGTTCTCCTGTAAAACAGCAAACTATTGGAGCGTAACAGGCAGGTGGTGTCCATGTTGGAAGCGGGTTTGTCGACTCCATCTCCCAGCTGTCATTGCTGCAGTAATGAATCTGGGATCTGACTGGTCATAGTGATGGAGGTCAGGGTGCAGCTAGTTTACAGACAGTTAATGAGGAAGTGATTATCTGGGTGAAGTGCTGCGAGAAACCACGCCAGTTGTGTTGATCCATGATCGCTAAATTTAACTGGGAGTTTATTTGGTTACATGTGCATGGACTTGCAATGAGCTCAATATTGGCTCCCTTACTCACTCTTTACATATTCTAAATCATTGCTTTATCTATTATAAATATACTGTGATACAGAAATTTTGAGTTTCTGTGCTTACTACTACAGTTGTGATATTGTCTTGGCATCCACAATCATAAAATAAATAAAAAGATTCTGCAAGTGTCTTGCATTGTTTAAAAGATTTGTATTTTGGCAGAATTACAAGTTGCCATGGTAAATCTTTGTCCTACGAGTAAACTGTGTGAATAGTATGATTAAAATGTTGTCTTATTTAAAATAGGGTCAGTGGTCAGACTGTGGCAGCCTGTTTTAAGTCACTGCACTGGCGGTGAAGCAGGGTGTGTGTGTGTGTGTGTGTGGACAGAGGACAGGGAGAGGAGAGACACTGAGGCTGTGACCCCTCTGTCAGACCCTCCCTGTAGAAACGCCTTTGTCCTCATGCTAATGAGTCTCACGGACATTCATAAATCATCAAACTATGCTTTTCCCTTTTTTGCCTTTGCCTTTGCCTTTTACTTGATTTCCTTTTATAGCCGTTTTCCTGGGTTTTTACTTTTTTGCCTTTCCTTCTTTTTCTTCTCCTTTGCCTCCCTTTTTATTTCCATTTTTCCTTTCCTCTCTTTCTGTTTCTGTCCATTTCCTTTGCTTCATTTTCTTTTCCTTCTTTTCTCGTTCCTTCCCTTTTTAAACTTTTCTTTTCAGTTCTTCCTTCCTTTGTTTCCTTTTTTCTTTTTAAACTTTTCTTTTCAGTTTAGTTTATTTTCTTTTTTCCTTTCCTTGCCTTGCCTTGCCTTTCCTTTCCCTGCCCCTCTTTTCCTTCCGTTGTCTTTCCTTTAATTTCCTTAAGTTATCTTTTCTTTCCTTTCCTTCCGTTGTCTTTCCTTTCCTCCCATTGTCTTGCCTTTCCTGTTTCCTCTCCTCTTTCCTTTCCTTTCCTTTCCTTTCCTTTCCTTTCCTTGTCTTTCCTTGCCTTGCCTTGCCTTGCCTACCTTCCATTGTCTTGCCTTTCCTGTTTCCTCTCCTCTCCTCTTTCCTCTCCTCTTTCCTTTCCTTGCCTACCTTCCGTTGTCTTGCCTTTCCTGTTTCCTCTCCTCTCCTCTTTCCTTTTTCTTTCCTTTCCTTTCCCTGCCTTGCCTTGCCTTTCCTTTCCTTGCCTACCTTCCATTGTCTTGCCTTTCCTGTTTCCTCTCCTCTTTCCTTTCCTTTCCTTTCCTTTCCTTTCCTTGCCTACCTTTCCTTTCCTTGCCTACCTTCCATTTGTCTTGCCTTTCCTGTTTCCTCTCCTCTCCTCTCCTCTCTCTCTCCTTTTTCCTTTTTCTTTCCTTTCCCTGCCTTGCCTTGCCTTGCCTTTCCTTTCCTTGCCTACCTTCCATTGTCTTGCCTTTCCTGTTTCCTCTCCTCTTTCCTTTCCTTTCCTTTCCTTTCCTTTCCTTTCCTTTCCTTTCCTTTCCTTGCCTACCTTTCCTTTCCTTTCCTTTTCCATTTTCCTTGCCTACCTTTCCTTTCCTTCCTTGCTACCTTCCATTTGTCTTGCCTTTTCTGTTTCCTTTCCTCTCCTTGCTCCTCTCCTCTTCCTCTCCTCCTTCCATTGTCTCCCTCTCTGTCTCCTCTCCTCTCCTTTCCTTTCCTTTCCTCTTTCCAGTTCCTTTCCTTGTCTTTCCTTTCCTACCTTTCCTTTCTTTCCTCTCCTCTTTCTTTCCTCTCCTTGCCTTTCCTTTCATCTTGCCTTTTCTGTTTCCTCTCCTCTCCTCTCCTCTCCTCTCCTCTCTTTCCTTTCTTTCCTTTCCTTTCCTTTCCTTTCCTTTCCTTTCCTTTCCTTTCCTTTCCTTGCCTACCTTCCATTTGTCTTGCCTTTTCTGTTTCCTCTCCTCTCCTCTCCTCTCCTCTTTCCAGTACTTCTGTTGTCTTTCCTTTCCTTCTGTTCTTTCCTCTCCTCTTTCCTCTCCTCTTTCCTTTCATCTCCTCTCCTCTCCTCTCCTCTTCTCTCCTCATCTTTCCTTTCCTTTCCTTTCTATTCCTTTCCTTTCCTTCCTTTTCCTTCCTTTTCCTTCCTTTCGTTCTCTTCTCTTCCTTTGCAGGGATATTGCTTGAAGCATCTGAATAATGATCAGGCACTGATTCGGACAGTCCCGTGGGCTGCCAGGCCGGGGTCCTGATTGATGCGTGGAATCAGAGCAATTTAGCCCACATGTCCGTGGAACCTATCAAATCCCAAGAGAGGAGAGGGCCAGCAGGAGTTCAGTGTGTGTATGTGTGTGTGTTTTGATTGTACAGTAGGTACTGGCTGTGCAGTAACAGGCCGGCCGGCGGCTCTTTCCTCTGTTCCATTAGGACTCTTGTGATCTTCCTCATCAGCATCAGTCAGACCTGCAGCACTTTACCAATCTCTCTCACCATAGCCCTTGCGACTCCAGCAGTTGTCATAGAAACAGCAGGCAGGCTGATGGGATGCCATCATCATTTGATCTGCAGTTTCACACAGCAGGGTGATGATTTAAGGGCCCCGTCGCGGTGGATGCCACTCATGTAATCATACGTTCAACACGCGATATGCCTGTATGTGATCTCCGTGACATCATCATCATCACTTGAAGTTTTAATTCATGTTGTTCCTCTTTGAATATTCTAATATTTAAACATCACGGGGAATGTGTCACAGTGAGAGATGGCCATTAGGGGAACCATTTCATCATTCAGACTGCTTATCTGCACGCACACACACACGCACACCTCATTTCAATATAGTTTTGCCCGTGCCTTGATTAGGGCTGCTGGACTGGGGCAGAGTCAGGCCCTCAGTAATACGGCTCATTCATCATCAGGAAAGCTGCCGGTGTCACGCAGTCTCCCGCTCACACTCACACTCACCCTCCTCTGTTCTCCAGTGTGTCTTCATCTTGCTGATTAGTGTGAAGAGCTTTGATTCATGAATGGAAGGGCCGAGGGTCCGCGGAGGGTCTACAGTGAGGGACGGACAGGTTAGCGCCACAAGCCAGCGGTTTGATGATGTCACAATCCCTTTGATATCTAATGGGCTCTGAATGTAGCTCACACTGAGTTTACATGTGCTGTATTGCATTTGCAACACAAACAATTAGGTTTTGCACTGTCTAAACTTGACAGCTCTCACGTTGCTAGGATTGCATTGCAGTTGTTAAGGTGCGAGTGTGTGAAGTAGGGATGCATAATATATTAATAATATGTCAGTTATTGCCCTTTTTTTTTTTTTTTTTTTTTTTTTTTTTTGCTGCATTGATAGTTTTTTAATTGTACATGTTAAGTTTCCATATTTTCGTACTTATTTTACTTATATATGTATATAAACATTTTTAATTACTTTTTATCATCATTTATGTATCTTTAAAATCACTGTGCATGTAAATCAATGTTTAATTTAGTCTTCAATTAGTGCACATTTTTTTTTTAATACTGTACATTACAATCATTGCAAAATTAATTTGTAGCATTTAAAAGGATTAACTTTTTATTTTATTTTATATTATTTTATATTGTATTTAATTTCATTTTATTTTTGTAAAATAACATCAAATTATATTTATTGTTATTGGTAATAATGTAAAAATAATTATCAGCTCATCTTTGTTAGCCTGAATTTTATTTTCATTGTTTCCCAGTTGTGTTATTTTATTTGCTTTAAAATTGTATTAAATTATATGTATTTGTTATTGGTTGTAATATGAAAATAAATATTTTATTTTATTTTTTTTATTTATTTTTTTGCCCTAATATGAAAGTAAATATCAGAAATGTATCATCTTTGCTTCCCAGGTATTTTATTTTATTTTATTTTACTTTATATTTTGTTGTATATTTTATATTATTTTATTTTATTGTTTTTGGCCATAATATGAAAATAATTATTTATTTTATTTTATTTTATTTTCATTAATTCCCAAATAAATTTATTTCTTTAAAATGTATTAAATTTATGTTCTGGTATTTTATTGTAATTTTATTTTATTTAATTGTTTTTGGCCATAATATGAAAATGATTATCAGCTCATCTGTATTGGCCAGAATTTCATTATTAGTGCATCACAGGTTCTGAATGCATCAATATATGGTTGCTAAGGTTTTATGAGCGGTTGCTAAGTTGTTACATACTGTCAAAAGGGCACTCTCTAAAATTAATTCAGGTGTCTAGATTTTCACACCTCGCTTCAAGCTGCACGATTTGAGGTATTATTGATGTCCATAGCAGAAGCAATGCGAAGTGAAATATATAAACTCCAAAAATGCATTTGGCTTCTGAAAACTTGGCAATTCCGATCCAAAACCCATAAACTTTCCATCTCGTCTAGTTTAGAAAAACAAATTTTCCAAAGCATTACAGTAATATGACTATAATGTGCTGTGAAATGACTAGTGACAGAAGGTTGTCATGTTGCTTCCCCGTTAATGTGTATTTAATAGTGTATTTTCATTTTAAATTCAGTTCAGTAAATCAGAAGGATCTCTCTCCTGTGTTTGCGTGAGAAACGCAATTTTAATTTCATCACGGCACGTCAGTGAGCGCTTCACGTTTATAGTGTTCTGCTTGACTGGAGAGATGAGTAATTGAAACATTTACCTATAAAACAGACCAACACTCTCTCTCTTTCATATGTACATATTAAATACTGAGACAGACATAACACGTTTTCACCCTCTGGTGTGAGTAGGACCCTAAATGCTACGTTTCAATTAAAAATCATGTTTTAAGATCTATTTTCTTTTGTAATATACATTACAGTGCTTTATAAAATTAATTTTTAGCATTTTAAAGAATTCCCTTTTTATTTTATGTTATTTTTTATTTTTGTAAAATAACATAAAATTATATGTATCTTTTATTGGTAATAATGTAAAATAATTATAAGCTGCTCATTGTCGCCTGAATTGTATTATCAGTATCTGTTTTTGGCTATAATATGAAAACCAGAAATGTATACCATTGCATCCCAGGTATTATCTTATTTTATTTTATTTTATTTTGTAAAATAACATTAAATTATATTTATCTGTTATTGGTAATCATGTAAAAAAATATTATCCGCTCATCTTTGTTGGCCTAAATTGTATTATCATTGTTTCCCAGTTGTTGTATTTTATTTTTTATTTTTTTTTAAAATACTGTCAGATTATAAGTATCTGTTATTGGCTGTAATATGAAAATAAATATCAGTTCATCTGTGTTGACAGAAATGTATCATCATTACATCCCAAGTATCATTTTATAATTTTTTTTTTTTTTTTTATTAAAATAGCGTTAAATTATATTTATTTGTTCTTGGTAATAATGTAAATAATAAATTATCAGCTCATCTTTGTTGGCCTGAATTGCATTATTATTGTTTCCTAGTTGTTTCATTTTATTTTATTTACCTAAAAAATTGTATCAAATTGTTACTGGCTATAATATGAAAATAAATGTCAGCTCATCTGTATTGGCCAGACATTTATTACCATTGCATCCCAGCTATTTTATTTTATTTTAGAACCCTATAAATGCTACGTTTTAGTTAAAAATGTAGTTTTAGGATGAATATTTTCCATTGGTGAGAACGAACCTTTAACCTGTTCATCAATTCTTGTCTTAGATCTAATCTTTACCTCTATATCTAATTTTCGAATGTTAGTACCTCTAGAGCCAAGTAGGGTCTTGCTAGTCTCTAAATAAAATCCAATGACATTTACATAAGTAGTTTTAATAAATAAAGGCACTAAAATACACATTTATGTTATCTAGCTGATCTCACACAAATGCTAAATGTAATCTGCCTTCCTACTGAGTGTGTTTTAAATCAATGGTTAACTTATCTGCAGTAGGCAAGGAGGGTCTTAGGGGCCCGAGACCATTATTCTGAATAAAAGAGGACACTCTCTCTCTCTTTCTCTCTCTTTGTCCCTCAATGTCTCTCTCCCTTTTTTGTTTTATACATAGCATGTATGGCTGCTAGGTGGGTACTAAGATGTTCTGAGTGGTTGCTAGGACATTGCGAAGTGGTTAAGGTGTTTGTAGAGGTTGTTAGCTGCTTTCTAAGGCTGTTAGGTGGCTGTTTGTTGGCCCCTGTCAGTATGATATTATGGTCTCTATATATCCTCCACTGAGAACAGCTCCTGTCCTGTATGTGATCTGTTGTTTCTGGCTCGCAGGCATCATCTAGAGTGGTTCATGAAGGACCTGCAGAACTGGGTCAGGCTGGCCGCTGTAGTTTTCACTTCTGGATCTGTGCTTTGTCCTTCTGTATTAACACAGCAGTCAAAAAAGACACTCCTGTAATTCAGTTTAATGAGACTGACCCACATTCAGTCAGAATGCCTCCCAAAAGCTTTAGACTTAATGAGTAATCAAGTGCATCTCTTGTTGTTTGTCCCCGGTTGTGTGTGTGTGCCCCCGTTTCCCTCTGAGCGTTTCCACTTTGTTCTTCATGAATTCATCCGACTATTTTAAGGACCAAAGGAAGAGCAGTGCAACAAACACACACACGTGAGTTCCTGATGTTTCCTTTGCTCTGTTTAGCAGCACTTCAGAAGTCCAGATTGGAGCCCCCCGTGAGGGCCACTTATCTTCTGCACTGACCTATTTCTTATAAGAGAGGGGTTTTATATTTGACTTTCATTTATAATCAGATTCACTGGAGTAGCACATGCAGAGATTTCAGCCAGTCTATTTACACATCATTATGAAGATCCCAAAATATATTTGAAAATCTAATTACATCAGATCAAACCCTGCAAAATCAAAACCTGAATGTCTTGAGGTTGTGATAATGTTTCCCCAGTAGGCCCTGCACAACATCCCAAAGGGAATGGATTAGCAAAGAGGATTTTTTTTTTTTTTTTTTTTTTTGGATGTGTAATTTTGCCTGGCAGATATGGAAGCCCATTTCTGCCACTGAATAATAAAAAAGTGATTGAAAAAAGTGACTCTTCATCTCACAATTCTAACTCTTTTATTAGAATTGTGTGATATAAAATTATAGTTATTAAGTCAGAATTGTGAGATATACGCTAGCAATTGTGAGTTATAAAGTGCAATTTTGAAAGGAGAATATGTTCCCAGAATCGCTAGTTTCCATCTCACTATTCTAACTTAATTCGCAGTTGCGTGTTATAAAGTCAGAGATATAACTCCCAATTCCAAGAAAAAGTCTCGATCGCAAGGTATAAACTTGCAGTTCCGAGAATAAAAGTCAGACTTCTGCGATATAAACTCACAATTCCGAGAAAAAAAATTACAATTATGACAGATAAACTTGTAATTCCTGTGAGGAAAAAAGTCACATTTTTGCGATATAAACTCACAATTCCGAGAAAAAAGAGTCACACTTTACAAGATGTAAACTTGCAATTCCGAGAAAAAACAAGTCACGGTTGCGAGATATAAACTAACAATTCTAAAAAAAAAATTCACAATTGCGGGATATAAACTCACAATTCAGAGAAAAAATCACAGTTGCGAGATATAAACTCGCAATTCAGAGAAAAAAGTCACAACTGTGAGATACAAAGTTGCAGTTCAGAGAAAAAAGTCACAATTGCAAGAGATGGTCACACTTTTGCGATATAAACTCGCAATTCCGAGAAAAAAAGTCACACTTCTGCGATATAAACTTGCAATTCTGAGAAAAAAGTCACAATTGCGAGAGATAAAGTCATACTTTTGCGATATAAGCTCACAATTCCGAGAAAAAAGTCACACTTTACAAGATGTAAACTTGCAATTCCGAGAAAAAACAAACAGTTGCGAGATATAAACTCACAATTCCGAGAAAGAAGTTACAATTGCGAGATATAAACTCGCAATTCAGAGAAAAAAGTCACACTTCTGCGATATAAACTCGCAATTCTGAGAAAAAAAGTCACATTTCTGCGATATAAACTCGCAATTCAGAGAAAAAAGTCACACTTCTGCGATATAAACTCGCAATTCCGAGAAAAAAGTCACAATTGAGAGAGATAAACTCACAATTCTGAGAAAAAAAACTCACACTTATGAGATATAAACTCGCAATTCCTAAAAAACAGTCACAATTGCAGGATGTAAACTCACAATTCCGAGAAAAAAAGTCATAATTGCAAGATATGAACTCACAATTCCAAGAAAAAACTCAGTTGTGAGGGATGAATTCCTGTGGAAAAAAAAGTCAGAATTGCAAGATATATAAACTGACAATTGTGAGAAAAAACTCACAATTCCAAGATATAAACTCACAATTTTGAGAAAAAAAATCAACAATTATGATATATAAACTCACAATTATGAGGGGAAAAAAGTCAGAACTGTGAGATAAAGTTACAGTTACCTTTTAATTATTATTATTATTTTTTTTTATACAGTGGCCTTTGATATGCAGATGATAAAATTGTTAAAAAAAATGCATTAAATTAAAAAAAGTACAATAAATACATTTATAATGTCTATTTCGAATATACACTTTTTTATTCATCAGAAAATTCTGAAAAAATAAATAAAATAATGTCATGGTCCACAAAGATATTAAAGAAACAACTGTTCAACATCGATAATAATAATGTTTCTAGAAATACCAAATTAACGCATTAGAATATAATAGAATATAGAATATAATAAATGTATAAATAAATCTAGAAAAATGTGTGTGGGAATGGATGAAAAAGAATATAGAATAATTTTAAAATAAATTCAGAAAATTATCAAAAGAAAAAAGTGACAGCTTGTATGTTTCATGAAGTCACCTATTTATTTATTTATTTCAGTAAAATAAAGCATTTCTGATTATTTGGTCTTCACATTTCTGACTTTTGATTCCGGGCTTGTATCTAGGGAGATCTGAGTACAGTTTGAAACACTATTGTGTACTCTAGAGGAAACGTGTGAGATTAGTCTTTTTCACTGCAGAAATACTTATGAAGCAAATTCAAGTCAACATTTGCTTTCCATTTAATCTAATTTCTCTCCTGGAGAAACAGTAGAGATGTTGAAGAGCTCTCACGCGTTATGGTTATTTGTGTCAGTGTGTCTAACCCTGGACATCAGGCGTACTCGAGAGCAGTGTGTTAGGACACAGCCCCTGTCTTTAAAGCGCTTTCAAGCCATAATCCTCTGCTCCTGATCTGGGACGTATCGGGGCAGGTGCGTTCTGTCATGTGTGATCAAAGTCTGCAGTTCCTGTGTTCACGGAGACAAGGGGATTTAATTCTAAACTCAAAAACTGATTCATTTTTTTCTAAATTAGGGAAGGACTGAAGAAACTAAAATTAAAGAGTCTCCTTTTTGTCTCCTTCCTCCAAATTTACATGCCTGTGGGGAGAGTGAATGCTAATCTTGTAACATGTTCACAGTCACTGCCCCTGAGTCAGTCTCTAAACACACAGACACGCACACACATGCTGCAGGGCACAGCTGGATGACTCCGGGATGCAGGCGCAATGTCAGATTTCTTCTGGCATCTCCTCGGAAGAGGCAGAACTCGCGTTATAAATAGACGAATGAGCTCTGAAGGGTGTAGTGACTGATTTTCGCTCTATAAACTGTTACTATTACTGAGCGCTAGCTGTAAATATGACCTAGATTCAGTACGGGTGTATGAGTGGCCAGGAGAGGGCGCTGTGAGATGAACACTGACAGATTCAGGCTCGGATAAACTTTAGGTATATTTGGAATGCCATATTTGTTTTATGTAATTTGTATGCAAATTATCTGCAGGATGACTAGATAACAAGATTTCACTACTCTAAAAAAAAAATACAGGGTTAAATACAGTCCAGCGCTGGCTGAGTTTGTTTTGACCCATCGGTTGGGTTAAATGTTTAACCCAACCTTATGAGTAGTTTTATTTAACTCAACTGTTGTTTAAAAATTACTATGACTTGGTTTAAATGAACTTAAAATAGTTTGTAAATTAAGCCAAAAATCAGCCACATAATTACTAGAGGCATCACCAATAATGAAAAGGTAGAGCAATCTAAAAGCATATATAAAAGCATATATAAGCAATCTAAAATTTGTTTATCATTTAATTATTATTAATTCAATTTAATAAATGTTCATTTATTGAACATATTAATAAATATAAAAATTAAGCAATAATTCCGTTATATATATATATATATATATATATATACGTATGTGTGTGTGTGTATATATATATATATATATATATATATATATGTATATGTATATATATTATATTTAGAAATAAAATAAAAACACAAAATACAGTGTATAATTACAATTAATTATTCAAATACAAGGGTCGGTACTTTTTTGAAATGTTTCTGAAAGAAAACATACGTGCCAACTTCTTTTATGTGATTTAAAAATACAATAAATACTGTAATATTGTGAAATATTATTACAATTTAACATTAATGTTTTCAATGTTAATATATTAATATATATTTAACATCATTACTCCAGTCTTCAGTGTCACATAATCCTTCAGAAATCATACAAAAATGCTGATTTGATGCTTATTTCTAGTTATCAATGTTGAAAACAGTTTTGATGCCTAATATTTTAGGGGAAACTGTGATACATTTTTCCCCAGAATTCTTTGATGAATAGAAAGTAAAATAAATAAATAAATAAATAACTGCATTTATTTGAAGTCTTTTGTATCATTATACATAATTTATAAAATGTCATTTATTCCTGTGATGCAAAGCTGAATTTTCAGCATCATTACTCCAGTCTTCAGTGTCACATGATCCTTCAGAAATCATACTAAAATACTGATTTGATGCTTATTTCTAATTATTATCAATGTTGAAAACAGTTGTGATCCCTAATATTTTTAGGGAAACCGTGATACATTTCTCTCCAGAATTCTTTGATGAATAGAAAGTAAAAAAAAAAACAGCATTTATTTTAAGTCTTTTGTAACATTATACACCATTCATTTATTTATTATTATTATTATTATTATTATTATTATTATTATATTTTTTTTGAAAAATTTCAAATGGTACTGTTTGTTTCCAAGATAATAACTTTATAATTGACGCATTGAATGAAACATATATTTAATTCCAAACCACTGGCACATTGGTTTGGGAGGAGACACAGAATAACCTCTGCAGTTTTGTATCAACCAGAAATTCATCAACCCACAACAGGGTCTTGAAACATTCGGCAGCCTGTCAGTATAAATACACACATCCATCCAATCTCATGAGCGTGTGTTTAAACTGCTGACACAGTCTGCTGGTCTGGGGTCAGAGTCAGGGTGGAGGTTAAGGTCAGAGGTCAGGTGACAGATGACCCTCCTGAGGTTCAGCTCCACTGAAAGTTCACTTTGTGAGGAGTGATGAAGATGATGCAATGGTGGTTATGTTGATGAAACCTCCTTTGAGGTTGTTTTCTCTTAATATTGATTTGCTGTAAAGCAGTACATACATTTTCAGCAGTTTTTTGCATATTTGATACGTAGAAAAAACACTCATAGGCCAACATTTGACTGTTACCTATATGCGCACACACACACAGGGACAACTAATAGCTCATCTGTCTTTTTAATGCCTGACATTGAGCGTGTGTGTGTGTGTGTGTGTGTGTGTGAGAGAGAGAGAGAGAGAGAGAGAGAGCTGTAGGAGAGGTTAGGGCTGTGTCTCTCTGACAATGACTTTTGTTTTATTCATTAACCGTTAAAGATGAGTTTTATACAAGGTCCAGCCCAGACACACTCTCATAAATCACATTGGTCGTGTGTGTGTGCACGTCTGTTTGGGAGGTGGGGGTACACCTACTAAAAAAAGAGGCTAAAAGGATAAGTGTGTGTGTGTGTGTGTGTGTGTGTAATTGATGCCCTCTGTCCCGGTGCATCTGTCAGGGTGTAGCATGTGTTGGAGGGATGCACCGTGATTAATAATTACACAGGCACTGCTCCAGCTACCACAGCCCCTCTCACTCACACACATTTCATCCATTGTCAGTTTAGTTCATTGTCTTTCATTGTCTAGACAAAACACAAATGAGATGTGAAAAAAAAAAGCTAAAGCACACACCTGAAATTAGTAGAGCTGTGATTTGACTCATGAAGTTGCATTATATTTCTTATACAAAAATAAATAAATAAAAATAAGTTTGGAATACTTTAAACTTTAGTGAAGTGCATAAAAACAAACTGATAGAATTATTTTGAATTTCATATGCAAATCTTTACACACTTTTTAAAATTAAATAGTTTATTCAATTGTTTCTAAATTAAAATATATAAAATGTGGATTTTAAATTACATCTTATTTGTGTTACTTTATTGTTATAATTATAATATTAAAAGGTAATGAAGAAATATTAAACTATTAAAAGCTATTCTGTTACAGAATATTGATTAAAGTAACTAAATTTGTATACTGTGCACTAAATATTTTAAATCAGTTTGGGTTTATTTTTACTAGTTTTTACTATGCCTATATAGTTTTTATTTCAGTTTTTAGTTTTAGTTATATTAGTACATGAACAATATTGATTAAAGTAAGTAAATTTGTAAATATTTTTTGAATCGGTTTTTATTTTCCATTTTTATTTTAGTTTTAGTAATTTTGTTTTGTTAGTTTTTTATATGTCTGTATAGTTTTCGTTCGTTTTTATTTCAGTTTTTAGTTTTAGTTATTTCGTACATGAAGAATATTAATTAAAAGTATGTTTGTATACTGTGCACTGTAAATATTTTTAAACAGTTTTTATTTTTTATTTTAACTTTAGTTTAAGTAATTTTGTTGTCTTTGTTATTTTTAGTAGGTTTTGTTTTTGTGTATATTTTTTTTGTTTCAGGTTTTATTTTATTATATGAAGAATAATTTCTATACTGTACACTGTAAATGTTTTTAATCAGTTTTTATTTTCCATTTTCATTTTGTTTTTATTATTTTTAGTATTTTTTTATTTTTGTCTGTCTATCTATCTATCTATCTATCTATCTATCTATCATCTATCTATTCAGTTTTTAGTTTTAGTTATTTTAATACATGAAGTTAAACTAAATTGAAATTAGAAACACTGCTTTGACAACTAATGAAATAAACTTTATAAACAAAATGAAAATATATTTGCTGCACATGTGGATCCTTCATAAAAGCTGTCAGTATTGACAGGCAGCCTCACTAAGGATAAACTTTGCGCTTTACTTGCTAATTTTCTTCAGATCTCCTAATAAATGATATAATCTTGTTCCATTGATGTTGTAATTTTGTTAATTAAATCATAGTTTCATTGATCCTGAGTCCTGAGTAGGAAAGCGCAACCTCAATTTATAACATTTGATCTTTTTTCTTAGCATGAATCTGGTGCATATTATTAAACTAAAATTTAATGTCATGTTCTTAAAGTGACAGTCCACCCATTTATGTATGTCATTCCAAACCTGTATGACTTTCTTTCATTCAGATATTTTGAAGTTTCTACTATTTTTGTCTGTACAATAAAAGTCATAGATGTCTTGAATAACATTATAATGAATAAATAATGACCGAATTTTTATTCTACAGTGAACTGTTCCTTTAATTTTCAATTGCAAAGAATTTTAAGCATTGTACTCGTGCAGGTAAAATCCTGTCATTCATTAGGACATGTATAAGCGATGTCAAAGCCTGTCTGTGTTTTAAAGGGTTTAGGTTAGGCTTTATTATAGGTGATGTAGAGACGGGATGGGTGTATAAGACACTCCCCTTTCCCCAGATCACTTGCACATCTCTGGCTTTATTCATAGGTCTTGCTCACTGCTCATTACTTTATAACGTGTGCGTGTCCGCCCGCGGAAAGGGTGTGCGTCACCCTGATACGGATCACCTGGCGATTTGATTGGCAGGTCCCCGAAGGTATCATTTTCAAATGGGACACCCCACTGATCTACAGAGTGCGAGTCATTGAAATTGAAATATGGTAATGCAAAGCAAGTCCAGGCCGCCCGTGTGATGCTGGCTGACATTTTCATGGCTGGTTTTAAATCTCGTTCGCTCTCTCTCTCTGTCTTTTTTCTCTCTGACACAAAAAGGCTTTTATATGACTCCACTGTCCGGCTCAAAAGACAGGCAGAGACGCAGATGTCTCTGACATTAATGTAGATGTACAAGACATTATTATAAAAAACGCTGCAGCACTGCAGGCAGGTTATCCCGACATTACAAAACGACAAAAGTTCAGCAGAAATTTACATATTTATTTTGCCAGCAAAGCAACTTTGCAGCAGGACATTGCAGAAACGCCAGAATAAATTCATCATGCATTCACAAGGCTTGAGGCATGAAATGTTAGCATCTCCCCCATTAGGACAACTCAACACAGGAAGTGGAGGTAGATAGTAACCGTTACACACACACACACCTGAACCCACTCATTAAAAACCAGAGAGAAGGACAGATGGAGAAAGAAGGGTGCTGTGAGACGATAATGAGCTGTTGTGGGAGTAGACAAGCGTGTTTGATTTGAGTTTGGGGTTTGTAATGAAGATTATGATGCTTTTGGGTGAGGTCACACTTTTGATTTTGATTTTTATAATTTTTTTAAACACTTTTATTCATCAGAGATTCATTAGTAAAGACATTTAAGATGTTACAAAAGATTTCTATTTCAAATAAATGCTGTTCTTTTAAATTTTATATTCATAGACACTCATGGACATGGTTTTCACAAAAAATATTAAGCATTATAAAATGTTAGGCATATTCAGCATTGATAATAATACAAAAATCAACTTTGCCATCATAGAAATAAATTACATTTTAAAATTTAATAAAATAAAATAAAAAAAATCACTTTAAAATTGTATAATATTTGACAATATCTGACCATTTTTTGACAAAGATTTTTTTAAAGGGCAGTCTCTTCTGCTCACCAAGCCTGCATTTATTTGATCCAAAGTACAGCAAAAACACTAACATTTTGAAATGTTTTTGCTATTTAAAACAATTGTTTTCTGTTTGAATATATTTTAAAATGTAATTTATTCCTGTGATTTCAAATCTGAATTTTAACGTCATTACTCCAGTCACATGATCCTTCAGAAATCATTCTAATATTCTGATCTGCTTTCAGAAAACATTTATACTATAACTGTTTTAAATTAAAATGTTTTTAACATCTTGTATTATTATCAATGCTGAATATGCCTAATATTTTATAATGCTTAATATTTTTTGTGAAAACCATGTCCATGAATGTCTGAATATAAAATTCAAAAGAACAGCATTTATTTGAAATAGAAATCTTTTGTAACATCATAAATGTCTTTACTAATGAATCTCTGATGAATAAAAGTGAGCAGAAAATTAGCATATCAGAATAATTTCTGAAGGATCATGTGACACTTACAAAGACTTAAGTAATGATGCTGAAAATTCAGCTTTGAAATCACAGGAATAAATTACATTAGAAAATATATTCAAAAATTCAAAAAGTAGAAAACAGTTATTTTAAATAGTAAAAATATTTCACAATATTACTGCTTTTGCTGTATTTTGGATCAAATAAATGCAGGCTTGGTGAGCAGAAGAGACTTCTTTAAAAAACGTTAAAAATCTTGTAAATGACTGGTAGTGTATGTTTTAATATGATGTATTACAACACCAAAAAAAAATTATATTTAATTTTTTGCCCAAAATTTTAAGTACAAAAATGATTGATTTTGAGTTTGACATCAGATTTGCTTTCAGTCAGATACAGATTGAACGTAATGATAATTTGGAGTTTCATAAAGGATTTAAATGTTAAATCAGCTAGTTAATTCAGTAAAGGATTCATTAGAGTGATTTGAAATGTTTTTCAACTGATTCATTAAGAAAACTGAATCATAAGAGTCATTTGTTCATGAATCAGACTACACTGATTGTGCTGTATGTTTTTGAATCACTAAATAGAATCACTTTGCTCTCACAGTACATTAACTGAATAAAAAAATGTGGGAGCCAATAAATTCAGACTGCAAATATTTACAGCTCAGGTAAAATATGATTTATTTCACGTGGAGCTGTATATTCAGCAGAAAAAGTAATGCATGAATACTGTATATAGACACATGGAGCAAAATGCAGTATATATTGTAGCTTTTTCTTTTCCCAGAAGCATTTTCATTCCATTCAAATTGTAACACGAAGAGACACAGAGACCAGCCAAAATTCTTGAGGCACTGATCTGCAAATTGGCCATACATTGTTACAATATTTAGAGTGGGAGTTTAGAATCTGTATAACCGTTATCTTGTAAAGAAACCACAAAAAAATTGTTTTTTACGCTAGGCTGTTGGGAACATTCCATTGCACTGTTTTTTTTTATCTTTTAGTATGCACGCGTTTGAGCGCATATCTATAATTACTGGGTATTATATCATTCAGATTATGAGTTAAGAGCAATGGCTGGTGAATTGTCAGTTAAAGAAGTCAAACCAGACATACAAGTCTTTATATAAAGCAACGGAATATAAAGTGATAAAAACTATAATTAAGTAGACTTAGAAATGTGTCCTTTGAAGTCAGTGTGTTGACATTACATAACCTTTTTTTGGCACGCATCTATCTGTCTATCTATCTATCTATCTATGTTTCTGTTTTTGTTTTTATCATTCTGTCTATATTCTTCTTGAGAAACTTCTCATTACATACTTCATTGAGTGTTTATGCGTACATGAATTATAATTGTAGTTGCTGTTGTTATTGTTATTATGCAGAGCACTTGCTTCTGCTTGGTGCCTCGATGAGATTTTAGGTGATCATGATTGAATATTTAATTGTCAGTTTTTTGCATGGATCTCTTACAGTGGGTGAATGACTGGAGGCATAATTTACACACACACTTAGGGTGATTATGAACACGGATCTTTGGTTCACCTCATGCATGAAATTGGTTTATGTGATTCAGAATGTCACTTAGATGAGAGAGTTAAAGATCAGCACGCACACACACACTCCATCTCTCTTACACACGTGCAGTCATGCAGTCAAGTGTGGTGTTGCTGTAAAAAGAACAGCATAGATATTTTAGATTTTACTACTTTTGGAATTATCAAATTAACATTTGAATTTTGATGGTGGGTCAGAATGTACTGTAAATTGAGTCAGATATTTTAATTTTATGCAGTGTCCTGCTATGGTTTGGTATGACCTCTGACTTATAAATGATAAGCAGAAGACAGATTATTCTAAATTCATTTACATTGAGGTCAAAAGTGTACATACACCTTGCAGAATCCATAAAATACATAAAAGATGTTTACATATAGTCCACAAGAGAAAATAATAGTTGAAATTACAAAAATGACCCCGTTCAAAAGTTTACTTACTTGACTGTTAATACTGTGTTTTTGTTTTTGTTTTTGTTTTTTGATAGTTGTTCATGAGTCCCTTGTTTGTCATGAACAGTTAAACTGCCCACTGTTTTACAGAAAAGTTCTTCAGGTCCCACAAATTATTTTTTTCTGTTTTTTCAGCATTTTTGTGTATTTGAACTCTTTGTCTGAAGAACAGCACAGGAAAACTGTTCAGGATAAACAAGGGACTCATGAACATCTATCACTAAACAAAAACAAAAAAAGCACAGCTGTGGATCATTCAGGTAACAACACAGTATTAAGAATCAAGCGAATGTGAACTTTCGAATGGGGTCATTTTTATAAATTCAACTATTGTTTTCTCTTGTGGACTATTTGGAAACATCTTTTATGTGAAATATCTTATTCAGGTCAGTAGTAAATAAAAAATAACATGCATTATGTGTGATCCCTCTTATTTTGATAAAATAATTAACATTTTGCAGATTCTACAATGTGTATGTAAACTTTTGACCTCAATTGTATATTTTAAATTTACATGTCTTTAAATTCTATTTTGCATTTTTAAGTTTACTTTGCATTTCATTTCATATTTTTGAATTTCCATTCTATTCCATTTTTTCACTTGTAAATTACACTTCACATTTGACTTCGTATTCCATAGTTAATTAATTTTGCATTTACATTCTGTTTAGAAATTCACTTAACATTCCTTTTAAGCAGCTCAGAAGGGAGGTGAATGTACACACATACGTAAAGCAATTTATGTGGGTGTGTGTAGCTGTGATTGTAATAGCATATATGTGTATTTAATATGGTTAAAGTATTTTACCATGCTCTTTGGGAGTCTCTTGACATGCTCCTGTTGTGACTTTTATACCCAGAATCCTCTTGAAACTTTAACCCAGATTATGTTTAATTTATACGAGATCCACGTGCTATTCTGGAGTAGATGTTTTGTGTGTGTGTGTGTGTATGTATGTGTGTGTCCTTGAGTCCCTCTGAATTATGGCTGAGTTTACTAGGGCAGAAAATGCTGACTCGTGACTCACTGTACTGCGTCTTTATCAGAGATTCACAAACATAGGTTCCCATCGATGGTGTGTGGGCATTTGAGTTTGTGTGTGTGTGTGTGTTTGAGAAAGGGAAGCAGAAAACTATATAGGCCAGAGAGCCAACGCTGACTCAGGTGGAAAAGTATAGAGCATTGTGGGTAGCAGACACAGTGATGACATAAAGGTAGAGAGTAAAGGAAAAAAATCAGTAAGAAAAAGTATGGATGCAATGAAATACTGAAAGAGTGTGAGGATATCAGTCTACACTGCTGCAGTCGAGGTCACCTTGATACACAGACAGACACTCAGAGAATACAGAGAGCCCTTTATTACAAACACACACACACACACACACAGTGAAGAATTCACACTCACAATCTGTGGTTTGTTGACTGACATCACAGGTGAGATTTAATTGTGCCAAAAATGCATTGCACACCCTGGAATGCTCAATTTCAGTTATTTCTTTGTGTGTTGGATGACTTTAAGTGTGTATAATGTTAGTTTAACAACAATATAACTGACATTACCTACAGGATAAACAGTAGTGATGCCTAAACTGATTGTAGTCTGGTGTATGGGTAAGTTAAGAGCCATTGAGATGAAAACCTCTTTGTGGTCTTGTGATTTAGACTCTTGACCTGAAGACTATTTAAGGTTAAAGTGGACACACTACAGTGCTTAATCCTGTTTACAAGACAAGCAGGATGAGAGTAAGAGAGAAGGAGCTAAGAGATCTGTAATGCATGGTCTCGAGTTGCTTTTATAAAAAGACAGCAATTGCAATATAATAGAAGATGGCAATGTTTATGAAACTCCATTGTATATTTAGTTTATAAATACAATATTTTTTTAATAATAGCTGAAATATAGCTTCTGGACCTTTTTTTTGATAATATGTATAGTAAGTATAATACCAAAAATTCGAAAATAATAGAATTTTATATTTTATATATAATATATAGCATATAGCATAAAAACAATAAGTTTAATACTGCTTTAAATTGTTGTTGTTTTTTCAAAAAAATATTAAAATGTTTTCTGTTTAATTTAATTGCATTTTTGTTTTTGTTTTTCTGTGCAAAAAATAAATATCATACATTTTCCCCTAACTTATAGAAGATACCCTCTAAAATGTAATTCAGTGTAACTACCTTGTCAGTCATATTTACAACAAAAATCAATTTATGACATATTAAAAGATATTAAAAGACAAATTACTTTCACCCCAAATACAAATGAACTGTAATGCTACATTTTTAAAATGTGCCACTATCCTAGGTTTTACCCATTTGTCAGTGAGAATGTTTTACTAATTTAAAACACAAAAAAATTGAATATGCTCCCTTATTCTTTTAATATGTACATGTCAAAATAAGCATGTTGTTTATTATGTGAATCTTTGTTTTGGAAGTGGACTTCTTTAAATAAAAAAATGCAAAACCAGCTTAAAGGAGAAGTCCACGTCCAAAACGAAGATTCACATATAATGTACTCACCCCCTTGTCATCCAAGATGTTTATGTCTTTTTCTTCAGTCGTAAAGAAATAGTTTTTTTAAGGAAAACATTTCAGAATTTTTCTCCATATAATGGACTGGTATGGTGCCCCGATTTTGAACTTCCAAAATGTGGCTTCAAAGGATCCCAAATGTGATTGTAAATGATCACAGCCGAGGAGGAAGGGTCTTATCTAGTGAAACGATCTGATATTTTCATTAAAAAAATACAATTTAAATACTTCTTAATTTCAAATGCTCACCTTGTCTCCCTGAACTCTGTGTGTTCTGGTTCAAGACAGTTAGGGTATGTCGAAAAACTCCAATTGTATTTTCTCCCTCAACTTCAAAAATCATTTCAAAATCATCCTACATCGCTGCAGAAGTACTGTCACCACAGTCTTTGCAAAGTGAACATGCAAAGAAGATCAAACCAAAAAAACAAAAAAAGGTAAAACAGCGATATAGGACGATTTTGAGTTGAGGGAGAACGTGAGATGGGAGTTTTTTGACATACCCTAACTGTCATGAACCGAAACAAAACAGGTCGGGAGGAGCAAGACAAGATGAGCATTTGACATTAAAAAGTATATAAATTGTATTATTTTTATTAAAATAACCAATTGCTATGCTAGATAAGACCCTTCTTTCTTGGCTGGGATCGTTTACAACCACATTTGGGATCGTTTGAAGCCGCATTTAAACTGCATTTTGAAAATTCTAAATCGGGGCACCAGCAATCCATTATATGGAGCAAAATGCTGAAATGTTTTCCTTAAAAAACATAATTTCTTTACGACTGAAGAAAGAAAAACATGAACATCTTGGATGACAAGGGGGTGAGTACATTATATTTGAATCTTTGTTTTGGAAGTGACTTCTCATTTAAGGGCAGAGACAGAAGTATTGGAGAAATTAAAAACAGCCTGAATACAGAATCTTCAGGAATTTTAATTCCATTCTGGTTTCGTTTCGTTTTGTTGAAGTTGATGTCAGTGCAAACACTCAGATCTTTGTTGGCAAAATGTGTAAATTGTCTGCATACATGCCAGTGTAAACAATGCCCCACCTAAGCCAGTGCGGGACAGACACTAAACAGATGGAGAAAATTTATCAAACAGAACTGATGTGAGAGCGTGTTTTGGCTCTTTTAACTCCTGATGTAATGTAGTTGTGTGTAAATGTCAGGCTGATAGCGTTCTCCGTGATCTTTCTTTGATGAACAATGATTTCTGATTTGAAACGGCTTCAAATACACATGCTGGTTATTGGAGCCATGGTTTAGTGAGTATTGGACTTACTTAGTGACACAGGTTTGAATCTGGCTTGCATGTCCTAAGGTAAGCATTACTACTATTATTATTCATAATTAGTGATGGGTTTGAATGAACCCCTAATAAAGTCCCTTAGACTTATATTCAGTTCAGTATTCAGCAGTACTGTAGTAGATTAAAGAAGTGATGTTTGTCACTGAAGGAAAGCTGGAAAGAGGCTTTAGGTCAGGACTAAAATGGATCACCTAAGTCTTTCTCCTGTGTGTGTGTGTGTGTGTTAAGCCTAGATGAGCGTGTGAGAGTGGCTGCTGGTCATGTTTGCATGTGCACTCAAGAGAAATCTTGTTTCTAAACCATAAATACGACCGAGTTGCAAAGTTAGTTTGCTACTGAATGGATGTTGAGAGTCAGAATAAGGTCAGAGCGCTTTGGATATCTGACAGACGGCTGTGTTTAATCAAAAAATGTGCTCTGGTGAGGAAGCTGGCTGTGACATTGAACATGAACAGCAGGAACTTTGAGTCAGTCCCGGTGCAGAACGAAATAATTGATGTGACAGTGAAGAGGAGTGTCTTGCTGGACTAAAAACTAAAGTTCACCATGTTCCCATTCATGGTAAGAAAACATTTTACAGTTACACTAGAAAAGTGCACATATTTGATTGTAACTATGATTTATGGAGTCCCTAATGGGACATAAGGGTAAAAAAATTATATGGGCAGAAAAATTATACTTCAATGCTTTTGCACTTTCCCACAAAATTCACCTCCGGCAGGAAACTTTGCATTCGATTACAAAACTTTTGTAATGGAACTAATATGAGGTAGAAGGAAAAACTGTATTTCAGTGGGTTTTAAGCAAACGCAAAGTTTTCCGAAGGAACACAGTGTAATATATTATCTTACATACTTTATATATTGAAAAGGATTGTTTTAATGAAGGGTGTTGGGATTTTATATAACCAGTGCTTGCCTATGCAAATATAAGCAGTGCTTGACCATGCAAAACTCACTGCCACTATGAGGGTTTTGCCCTGCAGTTTAGGTGTGTATGTGGTTTTGAGTGCATTCATATGTGGTTTAGAACAAAAATATATGTTGTAATAGGTACATTACCTTTTGAAATGTCCATGTACTAGACTGTAATCACTCTTGACCTCAGCAGGGTCAAAGGTCATTATCACCCACATTGAATTTTGGGTTCAAGGGGTCAACAAGACTTTATGTGATGAATTGTGAAATTAAGGTGTGTGTGAGTTTGTCAATCTGTCATCTTCATGTAGGTCATATTGTAGGTCAACGCATTACAGGTCAAAGTTTTGCTTGCATCAGTTCTGTCATCTTATCTGATCATTTGTGCAGTGTGGGTTTGTACTATGTTGGTGTTAATTAGAATTTGTAATGATGTTGATGGTGTAAGTGTACACTATCATTTAAAAGTTTGTTGTCAGTATGTTTATTATGTTTTTTAACCTGTTTTCTGCTCACAAAGGCTGAATTTATTTGATCAAATATACAATAAAAAAAATAAAATTGTGAATTATTATTTAAATTTAAAATAACACTGTTCTGTTTAATTGTTTAAAAATGTAATTTATTCATAGATCGCAAAGCTAATTTTTTTAGCAGTCATTACTCCCGTCTTCAGTGTCACATGATCTGTCAGAAATCATTCTAATATGCTGATTTCGTCTTGTGCTGCTTAATATTGATTTTTTTTTTTTTATGAATAGAAAATGTTTATTGTAGCCTTTACTGCTACTTTTTACTATCAACTTAATGTGCTTTTGCTAAATAGAACAATTCATTTCTGGCCCAAAACTTTCGAATGATAGATGACTTGCATCTTGTTAGTTCACTTCCAGAATAAAAATTTCCTGATAATTTACTCACCACCATGTCATTCTGGATGTTCATGTCTTTCTTTCTTCGGTCGAAAAGAAATGAAGGTTTTTAAAGAAAACATTCTAGGACTTTTCTCCATGTAGTGGAGTTTAATGGGGATCAGTAGGTTGAAAATCCAAATTGCAGTTTCACTGCAGCTTCAAATGGCTCTACACAATCCCAGCCGAAGAATAAGGGTCTTATCTAGCGAAATGATAATTCATTTTCTAAACAAAATGAAAATGTATATACTTTTAAACCACAAATGCTCATCTTGCACTAGCTCAACTTCACGCATTACGTAGTCACGTTGGAAAGGTCACGTGTGATATAGGCGGAAGTACCGACCCAGTGTTTAAAAATTAAACATGCAAAGAAAGTCAAACGCCCTTAACAAAAAAAAAGATAAAACAATGATGTTGAATGATTTTAAAGTTGGAGGAGAAAATGAGATGGAGTTTTTTGCTCTACCCTACCTTTTTAAACCGAAGTACACAGATGAAGAACTAACCAACGTGATTGCCTAAGAAAATGACCAATCGTTTCACTAGATAAGACCCTTATTCCTCGGCTGGGATCAGGTAGAGCCCTTTGAAGCTGCATTGAAACTGCAATTTGTACCTTCAACCCATTGATCCCCAGTGAAGTGCACTATATGGAGAAAAATCCTAGAATGTTTTCCTCAAAAACCTTCTTTTCGACTGAAGAAAGAAAGACATTTAAATCTGCACATGGCCTTGTGAATAAGTTCAGAGTGAATAAGTTCCCGTGGTATTTAGACACGTGAGAAAATGTGTTTCTATGGTGTTCAGCTCTATAAAAAGAAGCTCTTTAAAAACGCTAAGACCTCTGATTGTTTTGCATCATGCAGTTGATAGTCTAAATTAAATTCTGACAGCGTGAAGCATGCATGAATGCATATTTCGTGTTTGATCATTGATTCAGCATATGGCTGCTACGGCGTCTGGAAGTGTTGTAGCTTTGCATCTGCGCAAGGTGAGCTAGAATAACTCGGCCTGTGTGCAAATGCTCACAGGATTAGGCCTGTTTGATTAGCCAGCAGCTGTTAGCATCTGTGTGTGCTCTCTGGCTCAACTTTAAACTCTGACTCAAATGCAGTCACATCCTGCTATTTATAATTACACCCTTGTGCGTATTTCTCTTATCTTTCTGGCTCGCCGCACACATTAAAGAAATATCTCACCCAGAAATAAAAATTTGCTGAAATGTACTCTTCCTCTGGCCATCTGAAGTGTAGATGAGATTGTTTTTTATCAACAAAAGATTTAGAGAAATTCAGCATTATGTCACTTGCTCACCAATGGAGTGAATGGGTGCCGTCAGAATGAGAGTTCAGACAAGATTCACAAGTAATCTACACCACTCCAGTCCATCAATTAACATTGTGTGAAGTAAAAAGCTGCTTGTTTGGACACTCATTTTGATGGCACCCCATATTGAGAACACTAATCACATTGCATGAGAAACAGCATTAAACTCTCGATTATTACATAAGTTGGAGAGATTCGGCACATTGCCTTGTTTTGTGGCCGGGGCATCCCAGAGACATTCTTGGCCCTTCGTTAATGGGCAACACAAAGCCGCATTGATCAGAAGGCCTGTGTGAATGAGACGGGCATTAGACACAGACACCCTCGCGGGTCCTCCTCATCCTCACAGGTCCCGGTGCACAATGGGGTCTACTGTGGGTCCACTGCCCCCAGGAAGAGGCGGACACACTGTTCCACACACACATAGATGGCTGGTCATCCTCAGTAATGCAGTTTTGTCCCCATGTGAAGTGAGCCGGACAGTCTGTTCTTGTCTCAGTGATGTCCTGTGTGTGAGAGTGTGAACGGCTGGAGGAAGTGTATGAGAGACTTAGACGTGTCATGTGGTTGTCATACGGAGCAGACTTTCAAGAATTGAGCCAGGTTTTCACGTGGCTGCAAACACATAGGCAATTAGTGGTTTTTCTTGCATGTGGAACTCAATCTAATATTCTCCGGACTGGGACGGATCTTGAGGAGCAAACCCAAGGGATGTTTTTTGGTGTGGACCTATGCGATCCAGATATCTTCTGGATGTTATATAGGACAGTGATTTAAAAAAATCCTAGTGGATGTGCATTTTAGCTTTAGTGCTAAAAACATTTGATGTAAGCAAATTTATTTTTCTCAAATTTGTCGTGGGTGTATGTTGAGTTACTTGGTTTGACTGCATAAGCCATCATGACACTGGCAGCAAGACTTGACGACTTGGAAACAACTCTGGAGCACATGCTAATGGACGTGTTTGTAAGTCAAATTAAGTTCTTTTTGCCTCTTTCTTTCTTCACTACACTAATTTCAAAACAGGGTTTTGACAGCAATGCCATAGAAGAACCATTTGTGATTCTGGACCACAAAACTAAGTTGCATGGGTATATTGGTAGCAATAGCCAAAAATACATTGTACGGGTCAAAATGTTAATTTTTTCTTTTATGCCAAAAATCATAGAATATTAAGTATTATCATGTTCCATGAAGATATTTTATACATTTCCTACCATAAATATATCAAAACTTCATTTTTGATTAGTAATATGCATTGCTAAGAACTTCATTTGGACCATTTTCAAGGCGATTTTCTCAATATTTTGATTTTTTTGCATCCTCAGATTCCAGATTTTCAAATAGTTGTATCTCGGCCAAATGTTGCCCTTTTGGCTGACTTTTATGACTGGTTTTGTGGTCCAGGGTCACATTTTGAAGACAAGAATCTTTTTTTCTTAATATAAAGAACATTTTAAGAATCTAAAGAATCTTTTCCACTAAATAGTTTGTTGCAAAAATTCCATGGATGTTGAGGTTTATTTATTGAACCACAGATGCCAGTAAATAATGGATTAAGCACAGATGCTCAAAAAAAAAACAATTAAGAGCATAAATATAGTATCAAAAATACCATGATACTATTTTGCCCTATATCATGACATTCTTTTAAGTAACTTGGAATACCATTTAAATACCAATATAAACATAAAAACTTAGTATCATGGTATATATCAAAAAATACCATAGTATTACCATCTGGTATTGCCAATGTCTATATGTATATCACATTTTTTTAAAAATAAAAGGTTATTTTGCATCTGTGGTGCCATGCAGAACTTGTAACATCCATGTAACCTTTATATTGCATTATAAGTTCTTTATTGCGAAAAATGGTTCTTTAGATTATTAAAAAGTACTTACACTAAAAAAAAGGTGTCTTTTAAGAGATTTAAAAGAGCCCAGAATTGTTCTTTATATGGCATCGCTGGCAAAAAAAAATACGTTTTGGAACCTTATTTTGTGTTAAGAGTGTGTATTTTAGAAATGTGTATGTTATCATTTACTCATGCGTTTTAAACATGTATGACTTTCTTTCTTCTTTGTAACACAAAAAAGGAGTCATCCCAAACCCTTATGTATGACTTACTTTCTTCTGTGTAGGGTGAGTAAATGATGAGTTTTCATTTTGAGTGAACTGTACCTTTAGGGCTTGAGTTGTTTTTATCCATCTGATCTTGGCTTCTGCTCAAACATGTGCTTCATCAGTGTCTGCAAGGTGGTGAAAATGATGATGCTGATAAAAAAGTTTAGGCTGAAGTTTCACTGCTGTAAATAATTCAATCACCTCACCTGAGTGACACATCGCAGTCCTGACAGATGCTGGAGACATTTGCAGTGCAGTCTGGTAGTTTGTGTGTGTGTGTATGCAGTTGTGTAAAGAAAAAGCTGCTGTTACTTGTTTTAAGAGAGATATTAGCCTTGTGAATGATAAAACAAGTGGAAAAATTCCACTTACATCGAAGGACTTGAGGGTTGACTATTTTCACTTGGTGGGCTCATGTAGCTCATGTTTGAATACAATCAGCATGTTTTCCCTTATATTTCTGTTTAATGATTTTGATAATGATAGTGTGGATTGTGTAGTCACTGAGAGCCGAACAGCGTTTGTGATTCTGCCGTCTTTCATCAAGAGCCTGCAGTGCCTTCAGGAAGTCTAAGAACAAAGCTCTGATTATTTTTACCCAACCGGTTCATAATCCCTTTATTTTAATCTCCTGACGTAAGATATTTCAACAATGCCTCTAATGTTATTTTTGGAAAAGATTAATTTAGTCCCATGAAAAAAGTTTGAGTCTGTCACTTTAAATGCTGGTTTTAGTGATGCACAATGTTCTGTTGTCTGATCTTTTAGGAACAAAGAATAAAGGTTATTTTCCCAGAGGCGTATGCCGTCCCAAATCAAAAACATTTTATATAAGGATGTGATGTAATTGTACTCCGAAGTAAATAAGAATTTGAGGTTGATGCTCTCGAGTTTAAATGTTATGATATAAACTGTGTTTAAAAGTTTAGGGTTTGGTTATAATGATTTATTTTTTAATATTTTTTTAAGCCATTTCGCCATTTTTAATCAAAAACACAGCAAAAATTTTACATATTTTTACAAATTATTTTAAATTATTATTTCCAATTTTAAAAATTCAAAATGTTATTTTGTAAGTTTGTGGAAACCATCCTTTTTTTTTAGGTTTCTGTGGTGAAAAGGAAAGTTCAAAAGAACAGCATTTATATGAAAAAACAATCTTTTATAATTTTTTGAATGTCTTTACTATAATTTTTTGACCAATTTAATATGTCCTTGGTGAATAAGAGTATTATTTTTTCCAAATAAAAAAAACCCTCTCTGACCTCAAAAGTTTGGACAGTAGTAAAAATAAATAAATAAATAAAAATTTAAATATATGGAAAATAAATTAATATTAATAAAATATTAATTTAATATTATAATTTAATTTAATAATAAAACATAATTTAATATTATGTAATTTTTTGTTTTTTAAGATGCCTCTTATGCTCACTAAGGCTGTATCAAAAATACAGTACTTTTTTAATATTATTACAAATAATTTAAAATAATTATTTCTTATTTTAATATATTTCAAAATGTAATTTTGTACAGCTTGATACTTTTGTGAAACTGTCCTAATTAGTTTTTCGCTTTTTTTAGGTTTCTGTGATGAATAGAAAGTTCAAAAGAACAGCATTTATATAAATATATTACATTTTTAATGTCTTTACTATATTTTTTGACCAATTTAATATAAATAAATAAATGGAAAATTTATTAAAATTAATTTATATTAATTAAATATTAATTTAATATTACAATTTAATCTAATAATAAAATGTCATTTAATATTATGTCATATAATTTATTATAATATATTATTTAAAAGTTTAGGGTTTGGTTATTATGATTTTTTTTTTATTTATTTTTTTTAGATGCCTCTTATGCTCACTAAGGCTGCATTTTTTTTATCAAAAATATTATTTTTAATAATATAATTTTTTGACCGATTTAACATGTCCTTGCTAAATTCATGTATTCATTTTTTCCAAATAAAAAAATCTCTCTGACCCCAAACATTTGTACAGTAGTAAAAATAAATAAATAAATAAAATCTTAAATATATCTAAAAATTAATTAATATTAATTTAATATTATAATTTAATAATTAAACATAATTTAATTTTATGTAATTTAATTCATTATCATACATTTTTTAAATATCCCATTGTGTAGTCTCTGTATTCTGTATACGTGAGTGTGTGTTGTGATGATTCAGTAGTTGTTATGGCAGAGGGCATGGGCAGTACTCTGTCAATGGTCACCATGGGAACATGGGGTGGTGTAAAGGGCAAAGCTGGCCATGACTCCATTTTATTGCCCCTCTATCACACACACAGACAGTGTGTATGTGAGTCTCCCAAGAGTAACAGTGGCCAACTAGAGGACAGGGTGAAACCAGTCACCAAAGAATGAGCGATAAACTCTATTGTGTGTGTTTGTTTGGCTTTGGCTTGTGTGTTTGGCAGTGCTGTGGTGTTGCGCTGTATTCAGTGATTTCTATTGTAAATGCACCTCACACACACGTCATTGTTCCAGTGCTTCAGCCTGAAGAAACTGCAGGTTCTTTCTTCATGTTTCCAGCTCACAAAGCAACGACAACCAGTATTCAAATGCTGCACCAGGGACAAAACACTCAGTTGTGGTTTATTTGGCGTTTGAAGAATAGTTTTTTGGTAGATCCTTGTGTGCCTTCATCATGTGTTACGTAAGACGTCTTTCAGTTCATGTACCGGCAACTCCCATGTATTGTCTCGCATTGATTTTTCTGCCAATTTGATATTTAAAGGGGCCGTATCATGGAAGAAAAGGATTTTCCGAATTTGTGTCTTGCAATATGACTTTTTATCTCACAATTACAAACCTATTTCCTAGAATTAAATAAAATATAACTGTGTTTTCCGTGATTGTGACTTTATATCTTGCACTACGACTTTATATCTTAAAATTGTAACTATATTTCTTGTAGCTACAACCTTAAATCTTACCATTTTTACTTACTGTCTTACAATATCTCATATTTTCAACTTCATTTCCGATAACTGCAACTGATTATATCTCATAAATGCAACTTTATTTCCCATAATTGTATTATTTGTCAATTACTTTATTTCTTACAATTGCAGCTTTTTTCATAACTACAACATTAAATCTTACAATTTTGACTTTATAGATTACAATATGACTTTTTATATCTATTTTCAGCTTTATTTTCTGATAACTGCAACTGATTATATCTCATGAATGCAACTTTATTTCCTGTAATTGTATTTTTTTCTTAATTACTAAATTTCTTTGCAACTTTCTTTGCAATTGCAACATTATTTTTCATAACTACAACATTAAATTTTACAATTTTGACTTTATAGATTACAATATGACTTTTTATCTCATATTTTCAACTTTATTTCCAATAACTGCAACTAATTATATCTCATAAATGCAATTTTATTTCCTGTAATTATATTTTATTCTTAGTGACTTTATTTCTTACAATTGCAACTTTATTTTTCATAACTACAACATTAAATCTTACAATTTTGACTTTATATCTTGCAACATGACTTTTTATCTCATATTTTCGAATTTATTTCGAATAACTGCAACTAATTGTATCTCATAAATGCAACTTTTTTTTCGGAATTGTATTTTTTTCTCAGTTATTTCTAAGAATTGCAACATTATTTTTCATAACTACAATTTAAATGTTACAATTTTGACTTTATATCTTACAATATGACTTTTTATTTAACAATTGCATTTGTATTTGCCTTTCTTGCACTTTTAAATATATTTAATAAAAAATGTTTTTCAGAAATGTATTTTTAAATTGTAAATCTGTATTTTACACCATGAATTTTAATTGCATAGTTGAAGCCTTATTTTACATAAATTTTTATCTCATAAATTTTTCATGAAAACAGCTTTGTTTACCCGAATTGTGACTTTATATCTTACTGTAGGACTTCCTATCTAATTTTTTTTTTACCTTAAATCATACAATTGTAACTTCATATCTCACAATATGACTTTTTCCTTTATTTTAAACTTAGTTACGATTACTTGTTTTATTTTGTACATAAAAAAATAAATACGGCTTCTTCTTCGTCTATTTTGTCTATATTGATAACTGTGAATATTCTCTTCTGAAATGGAGTATTTACAAAAAGCATCTGCAGCACTTGATAACAGATATGTGCTTTATTTTAATGAGGAAAATTAAAGTGGCTGTTGATCATTTGTAGACTCAATAACCCCAGAAGCGTTATCAATTTGCTCCACTGAAGTGAATTATTCCAACATGGCGAACAAATCATTGCTGTCAGCGCTTGTGTTTTCCCTCTTTCTTGTTGCGCTGTGCGTTCTCAGCCTCTCCCTTTCCCACGACAAGTATTACGAAACCCTTTCCTTCTGCATCCAATTGTCTTCCGTTCCTACCAAACTAGGACCTACACCGGGTTCAGACCTCAGAGAAGAGCGTTGGTGTGGATAGATGTTTTTTTGTGTGTGGGGTTTTGCAGTAATTATGGTAATTTATGAAAACTCGCTCTGGATAACAGCCACACAGACTGCAACGGACGCCATCTGAGACATACACACACACACACAGCCATGGGCTAAGATTACAGGGTGCAGAGTAAACAGGGTCTGGACGAGCCCCTGCAGTCCCAGAACAGAGGCAGAGCTCCAGAACTCCATTAAAACATCTCAGCAAGACTCGAACAGCCTCCCCATCGCCTGCCTATTGTGTTATTGAAGGTGCTTGGAGATTTTGTTTGTGTTATTATATTGGATAAATTCATTTAGCCGAACAGTGAGAGTGTGACAGGTTCATTTACCATGTTTTGAATGGTGACATGTTGTTCACCTATTTGCTAAAATGCCTGCTGTGTTAGAGAAAATGCCCGGGAAGGTGAATGTGTGTGTGTGTGTGTGTATAGATATGTGTGAGTTAGTACTCGTACCCCCGGGCGTTTTATCCACTCTCGGGTTGTATTAAGAATGTCACGGTTACACAGGAAGTAATAGCTTGGTTTAGTGTGTGAGTGGGGAGGGAACCAACACACATGGTGTGACAAATTTATCAGCTCCCCTGTTCCCCATCTTGGTTTATCACACTGGCATAATTTAGCTATCAAGAGCAGCCTCTGTATATGCAATATAAGGCAATACAAAGCAAACGAGCCATCTAAACCCTCAGTGACTTTGCAGTATGGTAAAAATAGAAACAGTTTTAATATTCCTAATCTAGAGCAGCTACTGAATGAATGATGCTGAGCAGGGATTAGAAGGAAAGCTCCTGACTCTCTCTCTCACACTGTATATATTTGGAAAAAGACATTCATATTGGCCTTTTCTTGTTCTTATAAGTAACAAAATAATTCATTCTGTACATAGAGACTATAGAAGGATTTAATGCTGTAATTTTTAGACATAGAGAGAACACAGTTAAAACTAGATCATGCAGAAAATGCTGAGGCAATTCCTAGCCTTGGTTTGACACAAATGCTGCCATGATTTTTTCCTAGATTTTTCCTTTTTTTTTTTTTTTTTTTTTTTTTTTTTTTTTTTTTTTTGCAATTATGAAAAAACTGCTTGTTTTTAAACACTTATTTATTTATATTATTTTACATATAGTGGATATAACAAATGAAAGTGGTAAAATAATAATTATATAACCTTGATTTATTTTGTGATTCCAAAAAAATAACTGTATGTTTACATATATGTAATGTTTACACTTTTATTTTATTTTTGACCGCTTTCATTATATATACATCCACTACATATGCTGTTGAGGAAGTATATGTAGTGGATGTATATATAATAAAAGTGGTAAAAAAAAAAATAAAATAATATATTTTGTGATTCCAGAAAACTGTATGTTGTCAAAAAAAAATAAAAATAAAAAATACATACATACATACATAAAAATAAAAAATAAATAAATAAATGAATATAATTTTCCAATATTTTTGTAATTATGAAAAAAGTGCTTATTTTTAAACATTGTATTAAGTCAGTAGTGGATATAAATAATGAAAGTGTTAATAAATAATAATAATAATTAATTAAATAACCTTGATTTATTTTGTGATTTCAGAAACATAACTGTTCTTTAAAAAATACATAAAAACAGAAAAATAACTGTATGTTCATCTAAATAAATAAATAAATATAAATAAATAAAAATGTTTCAGTGTTTTTGCAATTATTAAAAAAACTGCTTGTTTTTAAACAGTGGATATATAATGAAAAATTACATTAATTAACCTTAATTTATATATTTAAGTTTTTTAGATGTATTATAGTTAGATTATAGTTAAATTATTTTAATGCACTAACAATATTTTATATTTTAAAAGTATTCTGCAGTATAACATTATTA
The DNA here is from genome assembly GCF_022985175.1 of Labeo rohita. Lineage (NCBI taxonomy): Eukaryota > Metazoa > Chordata > Actinopteri > Cypriniformes > Cyprinidae > Labeo > Labeo rohita. The sequence continues at coordinate 5,649,168 of NC_066886.1, read as the reverse complement.
CCTATCTTTGTAACAGCTTTCATACATGGAGTATATCCATGAAATCCTAAAGTGAAATTTCACCCCAAAATAAAAAGCTGTCATTTACTCACTATCATGTTGGTCCAAATATTTCATCAATCATTTTTCTTTTTTTTTTATCAATACAATGCCGATGAAAATCAGTGGTGTTCAGTGTCCACTGACCTCCATTCTATGGACAAACAACTGACAATTTTTCACAGAAGAATGTAAAAATTAGGGTGAGTATGTGATGACAGAATTTACATTTTAGGGTTAAATATCCGTTTAAAGTTCCGCTGAAGCATGCAACTCACTAGAGTTTTGTCTTCCAAGATTAAATAGGATTGTTTCTTGACATTACAAGATTGTTTTTGTAAAATAAACCAAATCATAAACCCAACACTACGTCACCTCATTCCAGTGCAGTTTCCAGACAAACAATCTCCATAAAACTCACTTAATACTGCAATTTAAAAAAAATAATGCTTCCAAAAGGATGTTTTCGCAGTGATGCCATAGAAGACAACCAACCATTTATTTTCTTAGTGTGAAGATTTAAAATTCTAAACTTTAGTGCAATGGAAAGTTTCCATGGATGTTAAAGGTTCTCCATAGATCCACAGATGCCAATAAAGAACCTTTAATTTTAAGAGTCCAACCGTCTGCTTGCTTCATTAAGTTCTGAAGAGCAGAGAAGGGCGGACAGGCGTTTAGTGCAGTTTTTAACAAGACATGGTCCCTGTTAGGACATACAGGCGATAATGTCCTACACACACATGCAACGATCCCTAGTGTGTAATCTTGTTGGCAGCTTGAGGGTATTTTCCCTTTGTGTATGCGTGTGTGTGTGTGTGTGTGTACTCTGTCTGGTGAAAGCAGCCATGGGATTTACAGCTAATCTGAACAGCAGATGGCAAAACATCAGATATTCTGTTTGAGCAGGAGAATGGATATTTTACAGCACTCACACATGTCATAAACATTGACATATACACAACTTTGCTGTATAAACACACACATACATTCTCGTGTCACGTGACTCACGTGTGTATGTGATAATACTCATATTAATCCAGTGACCTGAATTGAGTTTGACTGGAGGAAGCGAAGCTGACGTATCTGGAGCGCACGCCGTTCCACGGCTACTTCCAGAGAACGAGAAAGAGAGAGAGAGAGAGAGAGAGAGACAACAACCTCCCTCCCTTCTGCTCGCTCTCTCACTCGCACACACTTCTCCTGAGGAAGCAGTATGAAAGCCGACACAGTATGGGCTGAAGACCACAGTGAGGACGCTCACCGCTGAAAGACGCAGGAACAGAGGCAAAACGGACAGAAAGAGTGCAAGAAACGGCAACAAAGAGAGTGCGAACACACTCAAAAGCAGAACAAGGAGAGACAGGCTGGAAAATTGGCGGGAGGGAGCCGTGGAGACGGAGCGAGAGAGAGGATCAGCCCGTCTGTCTGTGGCGGGACAGCAGACGCAGAACGCTCGCGGACCAGACGCTCACACTCACACCATGGTGGTCCAGGCGGCCGTAACGCCCGGTAGGACCCGCAGGCTTCTCCTCAAGCTGCCGGTGGGGACGCTGAGGCGAAATAGCGAGGAGAGGGTAAGACGCGAGACGATCCGTGTGTTTTTGAATGCTGGTTCAAGGTTATAAAGGACTGTCAGTGGTGGCACTTGTGTGTTAGTTTGTCTGCATCTTTGGAGCTGAGGAGACAATGGAGATAGTTAGTCGTTGACGGATGTTCACCTGTATAGGTGCTTTACAGGTATTCTCAGTGAATTGTGTTGTTTTCATGCTTCACATGGTTCTTGTGAGGGTTGCTGTCACGATTATGGTTTTCTGAGGTCTGTGACAGGTCGAATGACAGTGTTGTGTAATAGTGTTTGTTCACTGGTGTCAACTAAACATTACTTCAAAACATGCTGCAACCTGCCCAGTTATGTGAATCACGTTAACAGACAGAATACGACAAGCTTCATCTCACTGCACTGACTGTCATTTACTGGAACTGCCACGGGGTAAAAGTTCTGTCTTTACAGATGTGCGTGTGTGAGGGTGTGTGCATCTCTATATGTATGCGTGTGTGTGTGTGTAGATGCTTTGTGTTATAAAAGAAGTAATAATTTAATAATCATACAGATTCTGGTTCTTAAAAAAATCTCAGATGCAAAATAGAATGATGGTTTCAAGTCTGATGACTTTATCATATAAATTATATGTGTAATTGTAGAAATATGTGTAATGAAATATGTATATAAATATGTAGAAATTATATTATGGAGATTATCTAGGCAGTTTGTAACATTTTATTAAATTATTTATTATGCAAGTGGTTTATAAAAAAGTAATCATAATTATAAATATTATTGATATGATTTAATGATAATTTATTATACATGTATGTGTTTGTCTGATTTTAAATATTAAATTGAATGATTAATAAAGAATTATTCTTATTTATTTTTGTCTATATCATCTATCTATCTATCTGTCTATCTATCTATCATTCTATCCTTCTGTCTATCGTTCCTTCGTTAGTTCTATCATTCCATTGTTCTGACTTTCATTCTCTTTCATTCTATCTATCTATCATCTATATCTATCTATCGTTCTGTCGCTCTATCGTTCTAATGTTCTATCTATCCATCTATCGTTCGTTCATTAGTCCTATCTATTTATTTATCTATCTATCTGTCGTTCTATCTATTTATCATTTGTTCATTAGTTCTATCTATCTATCTATCTATCTGTCTGTCTATCTATCATTCTATCGTTCTGTCGTTCTATCTGTCTATCTATCTATCGTTATACTGTTCTATCACTCTACCGTTCTGTCATTCTATCTATCTATCTGTCATTTTATCGTTCTGTCACTCTACCGTTCTGTCGTTCTATCTATCTATCTATCGTTCTATCGTTCTGTCACTCTACCGTTCTGTCGTTCTATCTATCTATCTATCGTTCTATCGTTCTGTCACTCTACCGTTCTGTCGTTCTATCTATCTATCTATCTATCGTTCTATTGTTCTATCGTTCTGTCACTCTACCGTTCTGTCGTTCTATCTATCTATCTATCGTTCTATCGTTCTGTCACTCTACCGTTCTGTCGTTCTATCCATCTATCTATCTATCGTTCTATCGTTCTGTCACTCTACCATTCTGTGGTTCTATCTATCTATCTATCTATCATCTATCGTTCTATCGTTCTGTCACTCTACCGTTCTGTCGTTCTATATCTATCTATCGTTCTATCGCTCTATCGTTCTGTCACTCTACCGTTCTGTCGTTCTATCTATCATCTATCTATCTATCTATCTATCTGTCGTTCTGTCACTCTATCGTTCTGTCGTCCTATCTATGTATCTGTCTATATCTATCTATCTATCTATCTATCTATCTATCTATCAATCTATCTATTATAGTTTGTTCGTTCGTTTGTTCGTTTGTTCGTTCGTTTTAGCTCTCTATCTATCTATCTATCTATCTATCTATCTATCTATCTATCTATCTATCTATCTATCTATCTGTCTGTCTATCTATCTATCCATCTATCTATCGTCCTATCTGTCCGCCCGTCTATCCATCAGATCAACAAAATGACCACTTCTATCAAACTGTCTTCAAATGACATAAAAAGAACATTTTAAAAATGTATATCTCTTTTCATGATGGTGAAATGGCCTACATTCATGCCTATTTCATGTGGCTGTTGTGTGCCAGCTTAATTTGAATCCCGGCGTGCACTAAAATTACAAAAAGTGTTTAATATTTCACAATGCCGTAGTACACATTACGTCTCTCTCCCTTTCTCTCGTTTTGCACTGAGACAGATGTGTGTAATTATAGCAGTTTGAATTATTGATTAGAGGATTTCCTCACGCACGTTTCTTTTACTGCATCCCTGCAGAGCTCTCCTCCTCTCCGCTGTCATTCTCTCTCTGCGGCCTGAGGCTGTACCTTCAGCTGCTGGGAGTTTTAGCGGAGTAATCGTAGACACTTAACTCTAACTGCATTGTGGCATGATGCCTACATGCATGTACACGCAGACTGACGTGTAAAACTGACTAGCACTGTGAATGTGTTTGTGCATATAATTCAGATTCAGTCTGGTTCTTCATTACTGTGAAAGCAGCTTTAGAAAGCAGTATTCTGTCCACTGTCAGCAACCCTGAGCCGACAGGCAGAAGAATCCATCCACTTAACTGATCTAACACGAATGTCGTTAGCACACGCCGCAGAACTCTACCGTGACTAATGTGAGATTCTCTTGATAGCCAAGCTGCTCTTCATTGAATGCATGTGCAAGCATTGCCAGAGGAGAATGGATATGCAGGTTGAGACTAAAGCTTCTTAGTTTTGGCTAGACCAGCTGGGGAGGAACATACTGCCATCTGAGATAAGTTAAAAAAAGAATAACAACTTAATCTGAAGTCCTGCTGATAGAAACATGTCAGGGCCAAAAAGTCTCTCTTAGACCTATGTGCTTTTGGAAGGAATTTATTTATTTATATTTCATTTCGTTTCATTATTTTATTTTAATTTATATTTCATTTTTTTATTATTTTATTTTTCTATTGTATTTTATTTATATGTTTATTTGTTTTTATATTGTATTTTATTTTATAATTATTTTGTTTTGTTTTGTTTTATTTCATTTTATTATTTATTTTATTTTATCATTTTTGTTTTGTTTTATTTTATTATATTTATTTTATTGTATTTTATTATTTTGTTTTATTTATATTTATTTTATTTTATTATGTTTTGTTTTATTTTATTTTATTATTTTATTTGTAATTTTATTATATTTTATTGTTTTGTTTTTTTATATTTTATTATTAGTTTAATTTATTTTCATGAATTTTTATTTTATTTTATTATTTGTTGTATTTTTATTTTGTTTTATTATTTTTGGTATTTTACTTATATATTAACTTTTTTAATATGTTGAATTAATGTTTTATTTCGTTTTATTATTTTTTGTTTTATTTTATTAATTCTTTTATTTTATTTTAATTAGAAATTTCTTTATTTTTTTATATTTTATTTTATTGTTTTATTTGTTTTTTTTATTTCGTTTTATTTTGTAATTTATATTATTTCATTTTATTCTTTTATTATGATTTTTATGTATTTATTTTTTTATATTTTACTTTTAAATATGTACTTTTTTATTATTATGATTTTTTGTTTATTTTAGTTTTTAATTTTATTAAATTATTTAATTGTATTGTTTTGTCTAATCTTTAGATTACATTAAACATTTTGTAAACATTTTAATAGAATTTTATTATATAAATGTTTATTGATAATTCAACATATTTAATTTTATAAATATAAATGTAAATAAAATATTTATTTATTACTTTTAAGGAGTACATAATAAATTTGTGTGTGTGTGATGTCCGCCATTCTCACAAACTTCCATCTCACAATTTCTTACCTTCTCTCGCACTTTCTCTTCCATTTCTCCAGCTGTCTGTCTGCAAGAAGGCATGTTTAATCTATCGCATGTCCATATGGGTCATAACTAGGGTACAGATGTCTACCATCCTGTTTAACCATCAATTATGAGCTGTCAATCAGAGAGCAACCGAGGCAGCGTAATGGTTCATTCAACCAAAATCACCCCGACTTATGAGTTCAATCATACGATGCTGCCAATCACCCAAAACCTATTCACTTTTAAACTAATGAAACATGATGGAAGTTCACTCTGATTTTTTTGGCCTTGCCTTGTGTTTTCATTAGAATGTGTCTTTAGGCTGTTACGTGGCTTTAAGAGGCAGCGCTGGTCTTAATAAAAGCCTGTGGTGTGTTGTGTGTCTGTCTCGCTGGGTTGCGTTGATTGGCTCTTTTGAAACACGGTTGTAATTTAGGGATTTCCTGTGAGGACGGCAGACGAGGTTTTAGGGGAAGGCAGCGGTTGATAAGGCATAACCATTGCTATTAGCAGACAAAGAGATTTAATCAAAGGAACAAGGGCTTCATTCTCCTTCTCTGATTACTAGGCTTCTCAAACCCCCCTCTTTCTCCTCATTGTTTTTTCCTTCCCCTTGTCTTTTGTGTTTGTGCTCTGCCATCTCTCATTTTCATCTGTTTGAGTGATTTTGACTCACAGCTCCCACAGACAGCAGACATACACCACAGGATAATCACAGACCCAGAGAGACTTTGTCGGAGAGAACAAGTTGTGGGTGACTCTCACGAAAACATGACCACGTTTCACCTGTCTGTTTGAGTTGAAATGACTTGTACAACCAAGTTGATCATACATAAACATTTGGGCAATAAGGACCTTTTTTACAGTGTAGGCATGCAAAATATATTTTGAATAAGAAAATTAAGTGTATTTGCATTGTAACAAGTTAGAAATTTTAGGTCCGGAAGTCTTTTATGTTCACCAAGGTTGCATTTAACTGAATAAAAATACAGTAAAAACAGTAGTATTGTGAAATATTATTACAATTTAAGGTAGCTATTTTGTATTTTTATATATTTAAAAATGTAATTTATTTAATTAATTAAAAGCTGAATTTGCAGCATCATTACTCTAGTTTTCAGTGTCACATGTTCCTTCAGAAATCATTCTAATATGCTTATTTGCTACTCAAGAAACATTATATTTATTATAAATTATTATATTGAGTATCTTATTATTATCATCAATGTTGAAAAGAGTTGTACTGCTTAATATTTTTGTTAAAACCGTGATACTTTTTAAAGGGTCTTTTGATGAACAAAACGTTCAAAAATCATTTATTTGAGGTGTTTGTAAATTTTTCAGTATATTTACTGTCACTTTTAATAAATTTAATGTGTCCTTGCTGAATAAAAACAATAATTTCTTTCAAAAAATATTTCAAACAATAATTATAAATAAAAATAAATTATCAAATGGTAAAAAAAATAAACTAAAATATATAAAAATATATACAATTATAAAACATTGCAGAATGATTTTTTATTTGCATTATATTATTAAGAATTAATGCAGGATGTGCATTTAATTGTCATGAAAATAATGCTGCAAAATACATACTCGCATTTGCAAGAAAAAAGTCAGAACTGTGAGTTTTTTTACTTTATTTCTGCTCAAGAAACATTATTATCATCAATTATTATTTTCAATATCTTTTTATTATCTATGTTGAAAAGAGTTGTACTGGTTAATATTGTTGTGGAAACTTTGATACATTATTTCAGGTTTTTTTTGTGAATAAAAAGTTCAAAAAGAGCATCTATTTAAGATGTTTTGTAAAAATTAACAATACATTTACTGTCACTTTTAATAATTTTAATGTATCCTTGCTGAATAAAAACAGTATTTTTTTTCAAAAAATATTTTGAAAAATTATAATTGTGATTAATTATGAAAAATAATTATAAATAAAAATAAATAATTAAATGGTAAAAATATATGCAATAAAATATATAGAATTATAAAATATATATACATATAAAATCTTCTTTTTTGCATTACATTATAAATTGACTGAGAAAACATTTAATTGTCATGAAAATAATGTTATGGTGTACCTAATCTTAATGACCTCTTTTTCTTTTGGTTTCAGGGTGAAATACAATATGATTTCGCCCTCAATAACTTGTGCATAACTCGAGTGTTTGTGTACTGTATGTGTGAGATGTTTCTTCACAGAAGGTTAATGTAATCATGTAGCTGGAGGGCTTCCCATAAGAGTAAAATCTTTCTGCTTCTTTGCCATTTGTGACAGACAAATATGTTCTGCTTCATTAGATTGAGACAATGAAAGAAGCGCTGTTATTTGTGTCTCTTTCGCCCTCCGCTCATCCCTTTTTTCTTTACTCCTCCTTCATGTGCCCCACTCTTCTTCGTCATTCGTTTACCATTTCATGCTCTTCTGTTCTATTTCCTGTTCTTTCAGCTTCCTTCTCCTCCTCCTCGTTTCCTCTTTTTGAATCTTTTTGAGGTCAAGTTACAAATTTATCTCAGCATGTTCCTCTGCTATAATATGGTGTGACCACTTGCAGATTTTTCGAAGCCAGATTTCTCAGTGAAACAAAACAGTAGCAGTTTAGCTGTGGAAAAACAGTTCCTTTCTACCTTGATGTTTAGTGGGCCACCGGGGTTCTCCTTGGAGACCTTTTGTTGCATTGGGTGAAATCGCTGCTGTCTTTATGTGCGTGTGTGTTTAATTGGGTCTTGTTTTTGTGTGCTCGGTAGAGTTTGTCTCTGGGCAGTGCGCTAACTCTCGGCTAAAGCAGAGTGCTAATTGAGGCTTGTTAAATTTAACCGTTCTGTTGCCTCCCATTAGGAAGCAGGTCAGGCATGATGCAGACAAAATGTGGATTAATATGCAAGTGTGTGCTTGAGCTTGTGCAACATCAGCTGTCCTTTAAAATGCTCTGAAGTAACACATTTACAGTTGCTAATGCATTTGTGTCGTGTCTGTAATCAAAAAAGTGTAGAAGTGTGTGTGTTATCTATAATTTGTATTGTCTTTATTCATTAAGTTCAGACTCTATGCAAGCACTCAAATGCAGATGCTGCTGGCTTTGGCAAGCATTTCATGCACTGTTGAATTTTCCGAATGTTGAAAGTATTTTCTATGGAAACCCATTTCTGCCACTGCATAAAAAAATATAAAAAGGTCATTGTGACTCTATCTCACAATTCTGACCTTTTTTCTCGCCGTTGCGAGTTTGCATCCCAGAATTCTGACTTTTTCTCAGAAATATGATATATAAACTCGCAGTTGCGACTTCTGAGAAAAAAAAAATTCAGAATTGCAAGATATAAACTCAAAATTCTGACTTTTTTTTCTCAGAATTGAGTTTATATTTCACCATTCTGACTTTATAACACATCAGAATTGTGAGATATAAAATCGCATTTATGAGAACATGAGAATATGTTTTCTTACAATATCCCACAATTCTGAGAAGAGTCCGATTCAAAATCAGAATTGTGAGTTTTTGACTATTTCTTGCAATAGCGAGTTTATATCCTGCTGTTCTGACTTCTGACTCAAAATTGCATGTTTATGTCATGCAATTCTAAGAAAAAATGTCAGAATTGCAAGTTTGTGTTACACATTTCTGAGGAAAAAAAAGTCAATGACAAGATACAAATTCACAAGTGCAAGAAAAAAGTCAGAATTGTGAGTTTGTATTATGCAGTTCTGAGAAAAAAAGTCAGAATTGCAAGATACAAACTTGCATTTGCAAAAAAATGACTATTTCTCACAATAGCTGGTTTATGTCCAGGTACTCTGTCTTTATAACTTGAAATTGTGAGTTTATATCATGCAATTCTAAGAAAAAAGTCAGAATTGTGAGTTTTTATGACTATTTTTTCGCAATAGCGAGTTTATATCCAACTATTATAACTTTATAACTCGCATTTGCAAGTTTGTCTCACAGTTCTGAAAAAAAGTCGGAATTGCAAAATACAAACTCGCATTTGCAAAAAAGGTCAGAATTGCGGGTTTTTGTTACTTTATTTCTCGCAATAGCGAGTTTACATATAATGCTATTCTGACTTTTTAACTCAAAATTGTCAATTTGTATCATGCAATTCCAAGAAAAAAATCAGAATTGCAAGTTTGTATTACGTGATTCTGAGAAAATCAAAACTGCGAGCTATAAACTCACAAGAAAGCAAGGGTTGTGAGATAAAACCTTTTTTTACTCAGTGGCAGAAACGGGCTTCCGTAATTTTACGTCAAATACTGAGATGGCTGCAAAACTTTGAGGAAAATCTTGCTGATCAAGTTAAAGTTAGCTAAAATGTTTCTATTCTTATACCTCGCTACCATAATGATAGTATAATCTGATTTAATGGCACATTTGAAGAAAACCATCACTTTAAGTACTGAGGTTTGTTCCCTGCTGGAAAAAAACAGCCTTGAACCAGCCTAAAATGGTTTGCTGGTTTTAGCTGGCTTCCCGGCTTTATCAATCTGATCTGCTGGCTGGTTTTAGGAAAATTTCAGCTGAAGACCAGATTTGGGAGATTGGGAGACCAGCTTAGGGTTGTTTAAAGTGGAAATTCAACCAATTTTCTTTTTTTAAATGCACCTTAAAGGTCTTATTGTGAATTGTCTGTGCATTTCATTTTTTTTAAATATTTGAGCTTGTTGCTTTTAATCAAAATCTCATAACTCGATCTTCTATTGAAGACTGACCAATCAAATCATTAGTCATCTTAAACCCCACCCATTTATTAAAATTAAAATTCTGTAAAAATGTATTTACCGAAAGAAGATTTTAAAGAATGCTGGCGACCAAACAGTTTCAGCTCTCATTGACTTCCATAGAATTTTTCGCACATGCTGTGGTTTTACCAACATTCTTCAAAATATCTTATTTTGTGTTTCACAGAAGAAAGTCAGTCATGGGTTTGGAATGACAGAAGGAGGGGAGTAAATAATGGCAGAATTTTAATTTTTGGGTGGACTTTCTTTTAAAAGTCATGATGTAATGGAAATAGCCAAAGATCTTTACTTCCTGTAGGGTGGGCACTTGGTTCAATCCATCAGTTGGATGCAAGTGAATCTGAATGTGATCTCACAGTTGATTCTGAGAAAAAGGGTTTGGTTTTCTCAGCAGGATTACCAACATAAATCAAGAATGCATTTTGAGAATTTACAGCAAAACACCGTCAGCATCTTCATACTTGCGTAGAGTATGGCCTCAGACATGGCAGAGTTGATGATTATTTCTAAGTAAATGTCAAAATATTCTTTGCTAATGACGTCCAGATGATAAACTGATCATTTAGAGTATTGTCACATCATCTTGTACTAGCTTATACCGTTCGGGCCTTCAAGAGATCCCAACACAGACACGCACTCCAAGCTGCCGCTATCACTTTTATTGTTTTCCTCTCCATTTAAACATCCCCTCAAGCTCAAACTGATCTTTGGAAGGAAAAAGCATCCCATAACACACACACTCACGCACACAATTCCCCTCACGGACTTCAACATGTGAATGCTGCAATATCAGCTGCCCTGAAGGAGCCTGAGGAATAGAATTGAATTCCTCCAGACATACACACACGCACGCACATTTTCTCATATCAGTGGAAGATATGAAGTGTGTTCTGACTACTTTGAATGTTAGACTGGAATGCAGCCTAGCTATAAACACACACACACAGACACACAAAATCTAAAGCATGTCTGAGAACATAAAGCTTTTTAAATGACTCCAACCTCTGTGCGAACTTGACGTCTACTGGTTTCAATTAAATCTCATGCTCTGTTCCCAGAAACACCCGTGCATGATCCCAAGGTCAGTCGGGGTCACATTCGTCCCCCAAAACAGGATGCATCACCCCCTAAAATGTCCCAAATGTCTCTTAGACATGAACAAGTACAGAGCTTTGTGCTAAAAATAAGAGTTGAGAATGGATCATTTCACATGCGCTGGAACAGGCCTGTCATAGAGTGTTACACACACTCACACACACACACACACATTTTGACTCATCTTTCTCTCTCAATACTCTATTCATGCCATTCTGGGGGTGTGTGATGGTGCGCCTGGGTGTTTCAGGAGGAAATGTATGTGCTTTCTGCTGGTGGCCTTGGATTGGAGTTACACCAGGCTTAATTCCATCGTGTGTGTGCTCCTCTGCGCTCTCGTGGGTTTGCGCTATTATATTATAATCCTCATAAATATTTATGCTCACAGAAAGATTCAGGAGCAAACACTTATTAGCCTATATGCAGAATGAAGTAGGTCAGCTCACACACGCACGCATGCTCTCACATACATATGCACGTGAACATAAACTTCAAACAGATCTGGTGCACTGGGACAGTGGGTGTCTCTCCCTCTCTCTGTCTTTCTTTCACAACTCTATTTCTCTTTTTTGCTTCGGTCACATGGTGCTGAGGATGCCAGAGGTTCTTTTGTCTGTTTATGTGAGAAAGAAAAGAAGAGCAAGAATTTGGGAATGATACAGAGCTATGTATTGTGGCATGCTTTCACTTAGCACAGAAATTTCAGTTTGGGAAACAAGCAACATGAGAAAAAATGTCTTCAGCAATGCACTTAAAATGAAAGTTTATGAATAATTGTACAGCATGAGAAAACGAATAAGAATTTAAAGGTTAAAAAAAGGTGAAATTATAGACTTATAACAATTTTAAAATATGTAAGTGATTGATTTACATCTACATTGACAGTGTTTGTGTGAAAAGTACAGGGTGACTCATCTGTGATTAATATGATTTCTGTCTTTTGTCTAAGTGTGTGTAACATCACTGAATACCACAGCATTTCCCAGGGTTCCACAGAATGGACTGCGTATACACACACACACACACAAGCTTGAGAACTACCTCCATTTCTAAATATTTGATCCTCTTCCTGTACACAATAGCCACTCACACACATTCACACATGTAAGTGACAGCAGATGACATTCTCACCCCTCGGGAAGCAGCAGCCGGTGACTCATAAAGTCTAAATAATCAAGGAATGTGAATTCTGAACATTCCAATAGAACACAGCAGGAAACACCGGACACTGCAAATTTCACAATTTAAGACATCATGCTGCTTTATTGTTCAACAACTTGTTTTCTGTTTTGATGTCCACATTTCTTTCAGAGAAAAAACACATGACATTTCACAACATCACATGCTTTTATTTTATTTTATTTATTTTTTATTTTATTTGGGAAGTGGGACAGTCACACCCTAGCAGCATGCAACTTTTGTTTGTGCAAACTCTACTCGTTTTCTCATTTTCAAAAAATCTAAATTTTTTGTCAAAATTTCAGTTGCAGCTTTATTTTTTGGACTTGTTTTCTGTTTTTGTCATCATTTCCTTCTGAGAAAAAACACATGAATTCCATGCGCAACTTTCACAACATCGCATGATTTATTTTATTTTTCTTTTTTTTTTCTTTCTTTTTTTTTTTTTTTTTTTATTGGACAATGTTTTCTGTTTTTGTCTTCATTTCTTACAAAGAAAAAACACATGAATTCCATGCGCAACTTTCAACATTGCGTGATTTATTTTATTTTTATTTTTTTTTTTTTCTTTCTTTCTTTTTTTTTTTTTTATTGGACAATGTTTTCTGTTTTTGTCTTCATTTCTTACAAAGAAGAAACACATGAATTCCATGCGCAACTTTCACAACATTGCATGATTTATTTTATTTTTCATTTTATTTTATTTTATTTTATTTTATTTTATTTTATTGGACAATGTTTTCTGTTTTTGTCTTCATTTCTTACAAAGAAAAAACACATGAATTCCATGCACAGCTTTCACAACATTGCATTATTTTATGTTTATTATTTATTTTTTATTATTTTTATTATTATTATTACTTTTTAATATAATTTTTTTTTTTTTTTCATTTAGGAAGGGGGACATTCACACCCTAGCAATATGCAACTGTTATTTCCCTCAGAGAAAAAAAAACATGAGTTGCATGTGCAAATTTCACAACATTGCATGATTTATTTTATTTATTTATTTATTTACTTGGAGAAGGGGGACAGTCACACCCTAACACAAATGCATTTGACATAATTTTACAGAAAACCGTGATTTTTGTGGTTCACATGTGCTCTCAGTGTTTCACATGAGATAAGTTCAGACCTCCGATGCATTAATTCACATTAAATGAAAAAAAAACCCAAATTAAAATAACTTAATGTTAAAAACATGTATTTTTGAAAGGATCTGTTTTTCTCATTGAACAGAATTCAAGGAAAAGCATCTGCATTTTGTAACAGATCATTAAACATTCAGGCAAAGCTATTGAGACACTATAGGAATTCTATTTCTGTCTCTCTCCCGCATGCACCTCCATGAATACTTTTACATTTATGCTTTACAATAGTACCATCACACTCTACATCGGCTTTATTGTGTACAAATCAATATGCATTGAGCCACATAATGGCAGGACAGTAGCGTGAATGAGTTTTTGTATTGGTCCTGGTTCTATAGCTGTGTATTTGGCCTTCAGTACCACAGCAGCATGAGCACAAATAGAAACGCATGTGCTTCTGTGCTCATTCATTAGACTTCAGCTGTCACTGACTGTGACTGAATGAGGCTTGGTGTCACACAGTGTCATTACACTCTCACTAATCATATGATTTTACTAGTTTGAAAGCTAACAAGTGCATTTCTCTGTCTGCACCATAGAATTGTGTTAGTTAATCTTTGTGTGTAGCCTTAAAAATTCTTAGAGTATCTTCATGGTAATTATAATTTCCTTCAAAATGCCACAGAATCATTGTTGATAATGTCAAATCAATAAATTAATATTTAATTTTTTTTTTTTTTTTTTTTTACTGTAGCATTTTATTAATGCATGGTCTCGTCTCCATTGTAAATCTTTTATTGATCTTGGTAAATCCGGTATTGATGTATGCAAGTTTGGTCATATGCCGTGCCAGCATCAATATGAAAATTCCATAAATCTCTACTAAGACAGGAAGCATTTTTAATCAAGATCAAATGATTTGCTTACGCCATTTAACTTCTCTTACTATTGACCAAGGCTTTCTGTTGAATTGCAGAAAGATAAATGTGCTGTTTTCAAATAAGAGGCAATGTAAATCACTGTATCTGGTGTTTAAGCTGATTGCATGAGTGACCCATTAGCAAAAATCAAAAGAAGGATTTTTTGTTTTAATATTTAATAAGGCATTTAAACAAAATTTTTAAATAGTGAACAATTTGTATGTTATATTACCATAAATACAGCACTGGATATATGTACAATTGACATCCCTGCTAGTATAAATCAGGTTATATAAGCCTAAGGTGGTGAAGCTGGTCAACACTAACCTGCTTAATCTTGACCCCATAACCTTGAAGTCCAGTTTATCAACTACCAAACTATCTTAGACCAGCAGCTGACTATAAATAACCAGCTTCAAGCAGCTAGAGAACATGTAAAATTCTTCAGTTCAAAGTGTATTTTGTTGTTATATTATAATATTACATATTCATGTTTAACAGCATCAGTTATTGTTATCTGGGTGTAAAAATATAAAAATAAATATTTAAAAAAGTATTTTATATATATTTTTTATTTATTTATTTAAATTTTTATTATTTATATCACTAATTCTATTGCTTATACTTTAAGGCTAGTCATTTGAGTAATTTTGAACAGTGCATGAGATGTTAATATATTTGTAAAAATAGAGAAATAAATATTTTTTTAACATAAATTATTAATAAAATATTTATTTATTTATTTATTTAAAATATTTTATTTATATCACTAATACTTTTGGCTCATACTTTAAGGCTAGTGATTTTAATCATTTCAAACAGTGCATTAATGAATTTAATTTAATTAAAATCTATGTATTTTTTTTAATAGATAAATATTCATTAATTTATTAACCTAGGAAATATATATATTTTTTAATAAAATATGTATTTATTTTTTTAATATATTTTAGTATTTTTATCACTAATACTATTACTCATACCTTAAGGCAGTAAGTGATTTTAATAATTTCGAACAGTGCATGAGGTGTTAATGGATTTAATTTAATTAAGATGTATATTTTTATAAATAGAGAAATAAATATTAAATAATCTAAAAAATATTAAAATAAAATGTTTATTTATTTGTTATTTTTAAATATTTTATTATTTATATCACTAATATTATTGCTTATATTTTAAGGCTAGTGATTTAAAGAATTATGTGATTTAAATATAATATTAATTAACAATGCATGATGTGTTAATTAATGGATTTAATTTAATTAAGATTTATGTATTTTTATAAATAGAGAAATAAATATTCATTAATTTATTAACCTAAAAAATATGTACTTTTAAGAAAATGTTTATTTATTCAAAATACTTTATTATTTATATCACTAATACTATTGCTCATATTTTAAGGCTAGTGATTTGAATAATTTGGAACAGTGCATGAGGTGTTAATAAATTGGATTTATTTGAATTAAGATGTATTTTTTTTTAAATAATAGAGAAATAAATATATTAGTTATTATTAGTTAAATGAATTTAATGAAATGTTAATTTAATTTAAAATAACATTTTTGTATGTCAAAAAATATAAAAAATATTTTAGTCTAATAATTATATATATATGTGTGTGTAATTTTTTTGCAGTATTACTATTGCTTGTAGTTAGGGATAGTGAGCTGAACAAACCCCTAAATAGTTCTGTTTTGTGGTGTAGGAGGGGTTTGGCAGGTAAACGTTTGTCAGTTAGTCTGTCGTTTAGGGACTGGATCTGGACTGGGTGCCTTGAGAACATCGACACAAAGGGCATGTCCAACTCCAAAACTCTGGAATCTGGACGTCATCCCAACTGTTTATGGAAAAATGGGTTTTCAGCTCCCATGAGTAGTGCTGTCTGCTGCCCTGCCACACTGGGAAAGCTGAGACACACATATCAGGTATCCCTTCAGTCGCCCACGGCCGATGAACCCGAGCGGGATCCGTCCTGCGGGGAGGGACAACTGTCCTTCACTCTGCCCTAGATGGGCGTCTCAGAGCATCATGCGAGCTTAAAACCCCTCGATGCTCTGCTCTGAGACTGTTGCTTTAAAACAAACAAACAAGTAGGGGAGAGGGAGAGAGAAGGAGCGAGAGAACGACAGAGGAGAAAGAGAGAGAGGGACCAATAAGTGCTCTATTTGTGGGAATGTTTGTGTTGGGCGAACCAAGAGCTGTTATTCTGGGAATTTGTCCTTCAGTGGAGGGAGCGAGGCCAGTGAGACCGAGTTCATTTCGAAGACGAGATCTGAGTCACACAGAAGCCACAATCTCAGTC